>NW_028033830.1:0-10152 GCF_054177405.1 Leptonychotes weddellii
AATGACGTGTATGGAACTGGAGGGTATTATGCTGAGCGAAATAAGTCAATCAGAGAAAGACATGTATCATATAACCTCACTGATAGGAATTCTTAATCTCAGGAAATAAACTGAGGGTTGCTAGAGTGGTGGGGGGTGGGTGGGATGGGGTGGCTGGGTAATAGACATTGGGGAAGGTATGTGCTATGGTGAACACTGTGAATTGTGTAAGACTGCTGAATCACAGACCTGTACCTCTGGAACAAATAATACATTATATGTTTAAAAAAAAAAAAAGTAGAAGAAGATAGCAGGAGGGGAAGAATGAAGGGGGGAATCGGAGGGGGATAGGAACCATGAGAGACTATGGGCTCTGAGAAACAAACTGAGGGTTCTAAAGGGGAGGGGAGTGGGGGGATGGGTTAGCCTGGTGATGGGTATTAAAGAGGGCACATACTGAATGGAGCACTGGGTGTTATACACAAACAATGAATCATAGAACACTACATCACAAACTAATGATGTAATGTATGGTGATTAACATAACATAATAAAAAATTAATTAATTAATCAGGATACTCATGTACCTAGATTTTTAAAATTTATTTTATTCCATTGCTATTATTTAGTTCATCTGTTTCTTATAGTTAAGAGTGATTCATTCATATTGTTATTTTAATATGAATTTCAGAAACAAAAAAACATAGGTTTCCTTTTTTTTTTTAAGCAAGCTCTACACCTAACATGGTGCTTGAACTCACAACTCCAAGATCAAGAATCACATGCACTATTGACCAACTGAGCAAGCCATACACCCCCGAATGTTGTTTTTGTTTTAACATGAGTTTTTTAAGTCTTCCTTCACAGACACTAATAGAAAGAACATTGCTAGCACTAAACAGTATACTTGGAACTCAGTGCCTAAATGGAATCATTAGAAGAAAAGCTACAGAATCCAGTCTGTTGACTTAATATTCCCGAATCCTATAAGGAATGGCAAATGTGATCTAAATTTTCTCTTCTAGAAAAGAGATGCTTCCTCTGTCATTCTAGATGATAAGTAAAAGAAAATTTCATTTTTAGAGAATTGGTCCTGCTATATTCAATCTCTTTACTTTTCATCCTTTTTCCCATAGCCATGGAAGTGAGAAACTCATCTTCCCTTAGAAGTACTGACAAAGGAACAGAACTCAGTACAATGAGAAACTCTCTTTCAGAATGCTCAGAACATTGAAAGCAGTTTTTCTTTTACCCTGTATCAGCCCTGAGAAACTAAAAACTGAACTCCCTGATGTATACTAAATTTGAAGATGCAACATATATAAGAAACAACATATACAATACAATACAATACAATACAATACAATTTAAAAAAAAAAACTGAAAATCATTCCATGGCACACACAGCAGAGCCATTTCTCTTGGTTTAAAACAATGGTTCTTCTAGGTCTCTGTTGCACCTGTGTCTCCTCTGCAAAGCAATCTCCACCAGTTAGCAAGTGCTTCAACACAAAGTGGCCAAATAGTATTGGAGGAAAGTCTAAGCAATTATTGTAACTCAAGATACAGGAACTTCTCATAAAGTATTTACTCAAGTTTTATAAAGTAGATATACCTGCTCCTCTTTATTATCAATCTTAATGAGACTAGAACGCTGGTCTTGGCATGACTCCTTACTCCTCTCCCAAGTCTTCTCTTCCTTTGCAAAATAGTAACAGCTTTTTCCACAGCAGTGCATTTTTTCTTGAGGTCTGATATAGTCTTTATCTTAAAAACAAAATCCACCATGATCTTCAACCACAAGAACACTTAGAGACCTGCACCTTCTATATATTTCATTGCTTAGTTCAGACTGAATAACCAAAAAAAATAGGTGGTATTTCTGAATCCCAGAAGTCTAATGTTGGAAATAGCTCTTTGGCCAAATTGTGGAGCCAGAGACTGTCTCTGACAGACTTGCTTAAAAAAAAAAAGGAAACCTATGTTTTTTTGTTTCTGAAATTCATATTAAGGCCATTGTTAGGATTGCACTGAGAAATCTTGTCTTCTCAAGGGCAAATACACTGCAGCAACATGGAGCAGTTCTCCCTTCTGGGAGAAATCCACCAATGGAATGTACAGGGATGGTATTAATTCCAAAGGATCTATATTGGGGAAAATTCATTCATGAGGATAAATTACTCAAATAATCAAATCAACATGACTTTGTGAAAGCTGAGCTCAATTACCTATAGTAACGAAAATGATTTGATTTTAAAAGGTGAGCAAAGTTAAAGGACCTGACAAAATACAATGTAAAGTTTTGAAATTATATATTGAAAAGGAACAGAAGGGGATAATTCCATGAAAAAAAAATCATCTGTAACTAACAGCATAAGTATTCAGTACATACCTGTAATAGATGGTAAAATTGAATGACCTTCAACTTCTGCAAAGGAAGCGTTTTTGTCTTTTATGTCTTTCATATTTTGCATTGTGTTTCCAGAACACCTCTGAAAAACTTCAACCCATATTAGAAAATTAAGGTCATGAATGCCTTTAATAGGTCACTTTATTATAATCACTTACTCTCATTTAAATTGCATGGTGAATGCTGTTGACTAAATGAGAGTACCATCAGAGGAAATGTGAGGATAAAATACTATGAAGTGTCCGAACATAGAACAGATTTTTATTATACAACTTTATTTGCTATCTATTATTTGTTAAGTATGTAAAATAGTAATCAACTTTTATAAAACAGAAAATATAAACAGGAAATCAAATATATTACTAGTTTCTATGTCATCTACACTTCAAATAAAGATTTTAAAGTTGGTGAAGTTGAGTATTCAGTATATTATTTTGTATTTAGTATTTGCATATAAAGCTAAATATAGGGATTTGGCTCCCCTCTAGACTAAACTTATAATTGATTCATTGAATGTGCATGGAGTAAGAGCTCAGATGGCTCCTTCTAATACGCAAAAGGAAAGTTAAAAATCTCTGAGAGAATAACAACATTTTCCCAAACTCACAAATAAAAATGTAAAAACATGAAGTATATGGCTCTTTCAGTGTGTGAACATTAAAAGAAAAATCCTTTAAAGTATTTGTTACATAACTGAGAACGTTCATTTCCAAATCTGCTACGACCCATCATCATTCAGTCAAATTCTTGGCTACTTGTAAAAATCCAACAAAATCAATTGCACAGTCTCTTAATATAGTCAGTTGCAATAAATGTAACTATTGCTTTAACTGAGCCATCCATTCCAATGTTCATATACTGGTTTTGAATTAAAAAGACACATTAAGGAGCATCTGAGTGGCTCAGTCAGTTAAGCCTCCAACTCTTGGTTTCAACTCAGATCATGATCTCAGGGTCCTGGGTTTGAGCCCCACCACCAGCACCACGCACAACATGGAGTCATTCTCCTTCTGTCCCTCCCCCTGCACAAGCTCTCGCTCTCCCTCTCTCTCTAAAATAAGTAAATAAATTTAAAAATAAACAAGACATGTCAAGACCTCTGATACCTAGGGATGCCTGGGTGGCTCAGTTGGTTAAGCGTCTGCCTTCAGTTCAGGTCATGATCCCAGGGTCCTAGGATGGAGTGGCATGACAGGCTCCCTGCTAAGCAGGGAGCCTGCTTCTCCCTCACCTCCCCATCTGTGTTCTGTTGCTATCTCTATCTTTCTCTCTCTCAAATAAATAAATAAAATCTTAAAAAAAAAAAGACCTCTGACACCTAAATACTACAAGATCTTGTGACTAACCAATTCCCTTGTCCTTTCCTTGCTGACTATCCAAGGACACATGGTACAAAATTAATTTTGGCAGGACCTCCAAGAAACTTACAACATAGTCTTTATGCACATCTAAAAACAGCCAAATTCATTGGGACACATGGCTGGCTCAGTGAGTAGAGCATATGACTCTTGATCTCAGGGTCTTAGGTTAAAGCCCCATGTTGGGTGTGAAGCTACTTTAAAAATAAAAAATAAAATAAAAAACATACAAAAATAACCAACCTTGGACACTCTTGGCATTCACCATCTCATCTCTACAAGTCTTCTGAAAGTCAGATGACCAAAAATCACAAAACTGTACCCATACAGTTTAATGCTGACTAACACTTATGCTTCTCATCAATATTTCACCTCAACATTACACAGTATAGTTATTGAGTCACACTCTTTTCTCATCAACAGCTATTTCAAGTATTTATACTTTTCCTAAATTATCTAGTGCACCTCCTTGACACTCCCCCTCAGAAGATGGCCTCGTGTGTTATTTCACATGGAAACAGTCACCAGCAAGTGTACGTTCCTCTCAAAATCCTGCCTCACCGCCTATAAATACACAGGTATCCCTCATTCTATCTCGGAAAAAAAATTGCTTTTCATTGAGTAAGTCTGAAACTTCAACCCCTGGTCTTGATTTCATCCCCTATTGAATCTTTGGTGATCGTGATCTCCTACTATTATATTTCTCTCTTGGACCCTCAACATTTTCCTTCTCATGGTTCCCTTCTCTTGCATTATGCTCAAGTCACCTCTCCCACAAAATTTCCTATCCTTTATTCTTCATATTTTTTGTAAGAGAATTGTTTTTCTAACTCTTAGTTTGGGGATAGCATAAGGTTGTTCATAATACTTCATTCATGAAACACTCTCAAATTTGCTCTCAGAACCTTTATTTTTATTTATTTATCCAATATGCTAACCACCAAAAATTGTAGCTAGCACCTTAACTATTACATTTATCTACTTTTATACTTTATTTCATCCCTTCTTCCTACCTTTAGTGTTACTAAAGCCCATTACAATCACCCCTTGATAAATTTTACATATACTTTTATTGTCTCCTTATGTATTTCCTGAAATATTACTATTTATTTGTTTTTAACTATTTAAGTTTGTAAGAAAGTATGATATACAAGAACTTTTGTGCTCTTGCTCTTTTTTCATTTCACATTATCTTCATAAATTTCATCCACATCGTTGTATATCACTGTAGTTTATTTTAACTGCTACATAAACTGCATTAGGAAATAAATTGCAGAGGTTTCATTTTCTCTCCCATTAATGGTCATTTGTGTATTTCTGAGGTGTTTGATAGTAAACAGCACTGCTATAAGCAGTCCGTAGATGTGCATATCTGTGCATGTGCAAGTGTATCTGTTGGACATATACTTAGGCAGAAAATGACCGACTCATGTTCAGGTTTAGGAGATAATACCAAACTGACAAAGTGCTTGTGTCAGATTATAGTCCCTCTACAATGTATGAGATCATATACATCCACATATTTTCAACACATGGGAAATTTTTTGCTTAGCCATAATTCAAAAAATAATTTTCTGTACTCATTTTCTCAACTTCCTAATGTTTGAATAAGTTTCAGTCATTGTAATCAAGCTTTGACCCAACCTACCATTTTGCTGAATCTACTCTAGAAAATGTCATTAGTGGCCTCTCTGTTGCCAAATATAATAAGCATACCTTTCACTATCATAATACTTCGTCTTTCTGTACTACTTGAAACCCATAACTATCTTTTGCCTCCTCTCCATATGATGCCATAATGTTTTGGATCCCTTCCCTGTTAAACCACACCATCACTGTTTTTCACTATTTGCTCCTCTTACACTTAATCTACTCTCCCTGGTTTCACGAGGTGACACAGGGTCTAGCTTCTTCTTTCCTCTACTATGTTTTTGAATACTTGCTCCATTAGTTGTTGAATAAGCAATTCATATCTCTAATCTAGGCATCTCTCTTGATCTTCAGACTTTTGATTCTATCCTATATGTGCGGATAGTCTGTGTCTACTGCAAAAACTCACTTTGGAAGACTCAGACTAATCTAATTCTTTCTGGTACCCTCCAATGATATGCCACCAGCACCTCACTCTTCACCATTATTAGCGCACATGCACACACACACACACACACACACACCCTAAATCATACCCTAATGTCCCTCTTGTGTCTTCTAAAACATTTAGTGGAATATATTCACCAAGGTGTATAAGCCTGATGTCAAATGGTAATACTAATTCACTTGTCTCCCTCACACCATCAATAAAAGGCATATCTTAACAATTCTACACATCAAATATTTCCCATATGTGGTCCCTACACTTCATTACTTCTTTCATGACACTAATTTAGTCATTCTTTTTTTTTTAAATATTTTATTTATTTATTTGACAGAGAGAGAGAGCAAGAGAGGGGACACAAGCAGTGGGAGTGGGAGAGGGAGAAGCAGGTTTCCGGCTGAGCAGGGAGCCCGATGCAGGGCTCAATCCCACTGGGATCATGACCTGAGCCGAAGGCAGACGCTTAATGACTGAGCCACCCAGGTGCCCCTAATTTAGTCATTCTAACTAACCCTAATTCCCGAAACATCCTCCTATCGTGTCGCCTCCGTCACTTTCCAGTCTATTCAGATTGACCTTTCCAAAATCCCTATCTGCTCATGGGACATGGGTCCTGTTTTGCCCTCAGATAAATCTTCCAATAATTTCTTTTTTGTTTTTAGAACAGATCTAAAATTTCCTAACATGATATTAAAATTACCATAAATTGCGTATCTAATGAAACTTATTTCTACCTACTTCTTTTGTTTACCCAAAACTGAAATTCTCCTAACACATCAATATGTTCTTCTGTTCATGCTGTTCTGCCTGGAAGAGTCTTCTCTACCATGAATTTCCTGATTACATCCTACCTATATTTTATATCATGACAATTATTATCTCCTAGAGGAAAGTTTCTTGACCTCAGCATGGAATATCCCACCCATCTGATATCTTCATGCCATTATCACAGCACCAATAATATTTATTTTAAAAACAGCTTCATTTAAAAAAAAACCTTCCCCTTAAAACTGAGCTCATTGAGAGCTCACGTTCTAAAATTTATTTCTTCAGTGCCATCCATAGTTCCTGACCCAGGGAAGATACTCAAAATTGTTGTTGAATGAATGAAACAAAGAATAATAAACATCAGGAAAAGGATATTAAAAACAAGTATTCTATACACATTGTTTAAAAAATTGATATAAAATCTATAAAAAGTGATATAGAAAATATATCAACTTTATATTCCCCTTGTGATTTAAGCAGTATTGCAATATGATAAGGAATGTAAAATTCAAATAAAGATTTTTCCAATTCTCTGATAATATGGAAAACCTCCTTCCACACAAAATATAAGGATGAATATATATGTAAGCCTCACTGTACATTTCAGGCAAATTTTCTGCCATTACTGCTATTGCTTACACTATTTTGTGTGGTATAAAACCTAAGTGATAGCAAAATAATAAAATCATCATCCTCAATATTATCATCAACACCGTCATAATTACTAACATTTCTATAGGACTTTATGATTTTTTTAACAATGTCTTACAATGGATCCTTATAAGATTAATTAGGATTCTGCAAATCTTTTTTTTTTTTAAGATTTTATTTATTTATTTGACAGAGAGAGACATAGCGAGAGAGGGAACAAAAGCAGGGGGAGTGGGAGAGGGAGAAGCAGGCTTCCGGCCGAGCAGGGAGCCCGATGTGGGGCTCGATCCCAGAACCCTGGGATCGTGACCTGAGCCGAAGGCAGACGCTTAACGACTGAGCCACCCAGGCGCCCCCTGCAAATCTTCTATTACCTTTTTTAAATTTTATTTTATTTCATCATGTTATGTTAGTCACCATACAATACATCATTAGTTTTTGATGTAGTGTTCCATGATTTTATGATTTACAAAGGTTCAGCAGAAGTTCAGTGATTACAGCATCTCATTTTCCACTCTGGCTCATTGCTCTAAGAACTGTGTGCCTGATACTCACGCATATATATTAAGCCTGTGATTGTCAGCAGGAGGATAACAAATATAACTCCCAGGGATAATGCAACAATATGCCATGGAAATTCTGTACAAAGTCAGAAAGCAAAATGTACAGTAAGCACTGAGCCTAGGAAGGCCCTCAAATTTAGAACAAAATGGAAATTCATTCTGGAACTAAAATGAATATCACTATTTACTCTGGTCACAAGTCTCATTAAATATTACATTTAAATATACCTCTTCATATGTAAAGAACAGATATATAATATCAAAATGTATAGACACAATTATCATGATTTTACTTTTTCTTACTTGACATCATAATGTTTTCAGAAACAAAAAAACAAACAAAACCCTTTACCTCTCCTTCTATTCATTGGACATCTTTCACCCTTCTGTTTCCCCGAATAGGGTAATTTCAGCTCCGTGTATGTCACTCTCTCCTCGCTCATTTTTGAGGGCTGCAGCAAAGAACACAGCTCAAATCCTATGCAATGTTTCATGAGACATGAAAATAACATTATATTTATCATGAAGTAACAGTGACAGCTAAACAAATGATCATCTGAAATAAGCAAGTTAAAGTAAATATTTATCTGGACTGTTAGGAAAACTTTTTTTTACATTTCTCTTTGTAATGACTTAAACAGAGATCCTACACAATTAGGTCCACTACCATTTATGGGCAAGTTATGTTTCAGTTTTTTTTTAATTGAATTCATTGCCAAATTTAAAAATTTATATATTCCATACCCACCTAAAAAATAGATTTATATTAACTTTTGAAAAATTATGTCTGATCACTTAATGCCTGTTTTATGCCCAAGTGGCAACTTTATTGACACCAAATACAGTAACTTCCTCTTTAGTCAGGACACACACATTCCAATTTGACAAACTCCACATCTGTCACAAGCCTTTGTCAGACCCCACTCATTCATCTACATTATCCCTTGAACTTTAAAGTCAGTGGGTCATGACCCTGTTTTTAGAGTGTGAGGAAAATGCAGAAATCACAGGATCCAAGGAAAGGGAGTTTCAGAAGTAACATTACATGAGAGAGGTATAACTTGTAATTCTAACAACAATGCTGCACAGTGGTCCTTTCTATTTGTAGATGAGGAAAACTGAAGCTTCAAGAGCATAAACGGCATTCCCAAGGTCAGAGAGCAAATAAATGATAGTCTTTAATTAAAATAAATATAAATCTTATAAACATATGTGAATAAACAAGTATAAAATATATTAAATGTAATCTAGTTCAAATAAATATATAAGTATATTAAAATATTATATATTATACTTAAATATGCAATATATGCAAATATATATTTAGTTCAAGTATAATATTATATATAGCTTATTTATATTTATCCAGATATATATGAACCTCCACTTAACTCAATGAACGATACCTTCCAAAGAACACCTAATAAACTCTCCCCTAGAAATTAAAAAAAGTACATAGTGATTAAAGAGGAGAAAACATTTTTCCCAAAAGAATATTTTTGGTAAGTGTAGAAAGAACAGATAACTGTTTCTCCTAAATAGATTTGAAACTTGGGTTTTTAAAATATCTTAATATTTCACCATTCAGTTACCTTAGAATGTCAGGAAATGTGATGTGAACCATTAGCAAATAATGATAAAGTGTATAAACACACTGATATTTGATTTTCAATAAATACTCTTTCTACCAAAGTGCCAATTTATAAGGTAAATTTTGTCTTAAGGTCCTTTTTCTCTCTAACTGGATTTTGTTTAGTTGTATTTTAATTGAAAATCTGTATAACAAAATAAAACAAGAAAATAAATTTGTAAATATAAACCTGGATTTATTTTGATAGAAAAATAATCATATTCTCAAAGCAATAAACTTTTTCTTTATTACACTTAACTGAAAGATGAGGGAATTTAACCTTTGGATAATTCACTGCTAAGCAGTTAGGTAATACCTGTAGAGATAAGAGGGGGAGGAACACATTTTATATTGTCTAAAAAAGAATTAAATAGTCCTTAAAATATCTAAGGATTAAAAAAATCATATTCTGCATAGGAAATATTTTGACCCACTCTCATTCTGATCCATTCCTGTCTTCACTTGTAGAATAAAGTTAACATTAGATATAAATTAATCCGGATCCCAAAGTCAGTTATTTTCTGCAACATTCCAACCCCCCACAACTTCCTACATAGCTTTCCTGTAGCAAATTTTACTCTATCTCCCTTTGCTCCACAATGGGACAGCACAGACATGGGTCACACAAGCTCGCTGGCTGTAATACCTGCTTCTGTGCCTTGGGATCTCACCAGCTGGAGAAATAGCGTGGTCAGGA
The DNA here is from genome assembly GCF_054177405.1 of Leptonychotes weddellii. Lineage (NCBI taxonomy): Eukaryota > Metazoa > Chordata > Mammalia > Carnivora > Phocidae > Leptonychotes > Leptonychotes weddellii. Next base: position 10,152 of record NW_028033830.1, read on the forward strand.
A
>NW_028033831.1:0-545 GCF_054177405.1 Leptonychotes weddellii
CTGACGTTTAGCAATTTAAGTTTAGCCCATATAACGACCACACAATACATTGACGATAGCCTCGGTACGCAATATACGCCTACCGAGGCTTATAGGCAGGCATCCATTAGCTTCTAGTAAAGCAACTTCGTAATCAATCCAGCCGCCCTCTGCACCAATGCAAATAATTTGTGGTAGCGCAGACATAGACCTGATAGCTGTAATAGGTGAGTTTGAAACTTGTAAGTGTTGTTGATGTTGATTTAAAGCCATTGTAGCAGCGCTGAGATAATCGTCGAATGATTGCGGCGCATAAGGGTGTGCCACTATAGCAGATTGCTTATTATTGGCTTGCGTCCATTGCGACAACACATCTTCAACAAAGGGCTTAAATCGAGTATGACAGTCAATAGTAGGCGCAATTGTATCCATACTTTGGGACAACCCCTCATGCACAAACTCATCTAATCGGTTTAGCATTGGACTTTGCCAATAACTCTTTTGGCTCCGATAACTGTTAACCAAGACAATATGCTGCACCCCGATTGCCGTCATATCCATGATTA
>NW_028033832.1:0-545 GCF_054177405.1 Leptonychotes weddellii
ACACACACACACACAATGGAATACTACGCAGTCTTAAAAATGAATGAAATCCTGTCATGTGTAACAATATGGATGAAACTGGAAGGTGTTAAGTGAAATAAGTCAGACAGAAAAAGACAAATACTATATAATTTCACTTATTGTGGAATCAAACAAAACAAAAAAGAATAAAACAGAAACAAACTCATAAATACAGACAGGAAACTGGTGGTAGCCAAAGGGGAGGGGATTGGAGGGATGGGAGAACTAGGGGGAAAGGATAAGAGGTACAAACCTACAGTTACAAGTAAGTCACAAGGATGAGAAGTACAGCAGAGGGAATATAGTTAATGATACTGTAATGTTTATGGTGGCAGATGATAACTACACTGATCGTGGTGAGCACTAAGTAATGTACAGAACTGTCCAATCACTATGTTGTACACCTAAATTTAACATAACATTGTGTGTTAGCTACAATAAAAAATTTTAAGACTTTTTATATCTGAGACTATTTATGAAAAGTTCCAGCAAAGCAGATTTAAAAGAGCCTATATGATCAACTG
>NW_028033833.1:0-545 GCF_054177405.1 Leptonychotes weddellii
TCAGCTCAGGGTTGCCATAAACTGTGATCCACAGCACAGTTGGGCCACTTCTCTTCCAGCAGGGACCCAACAAGTGGCAGATCTGGGGAGGATCCCCTACCTACCCCGGGAGGAATGGCGCGGGAGTGCACCACAGGAATCTGCTGGGTTTGGAGACTCCACACAGGGTCATGTGCCAGAGATAGAAATGCTCTGTCACTGGCCAGGTGAGCACGGAGTGTGGCCAGAGACCGGGGAGACAGGAGTGATTGACTGCTTTTCTCTGGGGGCTCACTGAGGAGTGGGGCCCCAAGTTCTCGGCTCCTCTGGGGCAGAGATTAGGAGCTACCATTTTCACTCTCCTCCTCCAAAGCTGTACAGAAAGCTTGCAGGGAACAAAAACTACCAAGAGCAAACCCAAGCAGATTACTTAGCCCGGCCCCTGGCAAAACAAAGAAACACATCAACAACAATACAATAATAGTAGGGCACTTTAACACCCCCCTCACTGAAATGGACAGATCATCTAAGCAAAAGCTCAACAAGGAAATAAAGGCTTTAAATGA
>NW_028033834.1:0-545 GCF_054177405.1 Leptonychotes weddellii
CCTTCAGCTCCAGACACTCCGCTGCCATTGGTTTCACTGGTGCCCCCAGGCCCCAAAGATCCACTTTCCCCAGGACCAGCAGCCAGGCTGCGCCCCAGGCTGGGAGCAAGCGCCCTCCAAATGCCAGTAGGAGAGACGTGGGAACCCGAGAGGCACGATGAGGACGGGACGGTCCAACCTGGCCGTTCCATGATGTATTATCAGCCCTTCTCCACCACCAACCTCCTCAACTGGAAACAAACACCCCATTCTACTCTGAGAAACCACAGACTATGGTAGACCTCATAGAATCCCTCTTCCAGACTCATCGGCCAACCTGGGAAGACTGCCAGCAGTTACTCCACACCCTGTTTAACACAGAGGAAAGGAGGAGAACGATGAAAGGTGCACGGCAGTACCTGGAAGAGCACGCACCAGCGGGAGTCATCGACCCTGCTGCCTGGGCTAATATGGCTGCACCCGAAGAGTGCCCAGTGTGGGACTTCACCACAACCGAGGGACAGGCCCACATCTGCTGGTACCAGGAGGCCCTCCTCCGGGGAATC
>NW_028033835.1:0-545 GCF_054177405.1 Leptonychotes weddellii
GGGTGAGCCAGTCGGCCAGCCCCACGTTCACGGGCTGGGCCAGCCCAGACTTCAGGGCAGCAACCATCTGCCAGATCCAGTTTTCCAGGAAGCCGTCCACCTGCGGGTGGGCCCACAAAGTCGCCAGCTTAACCGGGAGGGGACACGGAGGTGGGGCACTGAACTAGTCTCTTCTTTCCCCCATTCACCTTTTTTTTTTTTTCTTTCCCAACTCTTGGCTAATTAAGGCTGGATCCTTCTTTCCAAAAGAAGGGGCTTTATGTAGGGTTTCTCGACCTTGGCACTATGGACATTTTGGGCCAGATACTTTCTGTTGTGGGGGCTGTCCTGTGCACTGTAGGGTATCTAGCAGCATCTCTGGTCTCTACCAAGCTGATGCCAGCAGCGGGCTCCCCCACAAGTTGTGAAAACCAAAAATGTCCCTGGGCTTGGCCAAATGTCCCCTGCGGGCTACCCCTGGCTTCCAACTGAGAACCATTCTCTCTCATTCTCTCTTTTTTTAAGGATTTTATTTATTTATTTGACACACAGACAGCGAGAGAGGG
>NW_028033836.1:0-545 GCF_054177405.1 Leptonychotes weddellii
GCTAATGAATTCCAAATAATGGCACACAGCTCAAGAGATCCCCTGCTTTCAGTCACTGATGCTTTGCTGGTTATTGCTTCCTTTGCGTTGACCATGAAAACTCTGAGTCTATGAGCCTGAGGATAGAAGGAATTACATGGTTTCAACAGAGTCCTTTCATAGCTGAATACCATTCTGCCAAGAACAAGCTGAAGATGCTTTGGGGGACTGCTCCAAACTGTTAAGTAGAAACACTGGTAAAGACCTATTTAATCACATGAAGGCAGTATTTGCCCACTGACTGCCTAAATGAGATTCCTCTAATCTCATGTCAGTGGTTCGTTATTGAAAGGTTAGTTGTTAGGTAAATTCTTGACCATTCAGACGTACAATGAACGGGATCAAGTCTGCATGGACCCAAATTTATAGTTTCGATTTCAGACTCACTGTTTTGGCCAGTTAACATCAGCAGCATCTTTTTTGGAATATTTGCTCTAGGAAGTATAGCCCCTATTTAAGAAACTATCATAAGCTAAAACAAGAGTAAAAAAAAAAGTTCTTGGGCC
>NW_028033837.1:0-545 GCF_054177405.1 Leptonychotes weddellii
TGATATTGTCGATAGTCTCCAAAAGGTGAGGATGGTAACTGGGCTGAAGGCAACTGAGAAGGGTCTTCAGCAAACTGAGGACCTGCAATTAAGAAAGAAAGAATCTTAAAAACCACCTGAATATTACACAATTAAACAGAACAAGACTTTGTAGAGAGTAAATCAATCAACTCAATAAAAATAACGTGCTACCTTAGAGCTGTCCTCTGAATTTCTACTGCCTAATTTTCATGAGTGCCTCCAAATTTGGTAAAACCTGACAGCCTGGCTTACTTTATGCTCCAGAATGAACAGCTCTCAACTGTTATGCCAGGAAAGTCAGATGGATTAATTATAGCAAGAAGTGAATTCAAGTTTTTAAAGCAATTGCTGTAACAAGCTGCTATAAAGATGGGAAAAATCTCACACCTCTTGACATATTTTTCAGTAGCTATTTAAAATTATTTTCACAAAGTTTAAGTACCTTAGTCATGTTTTAAGAGAAATCAGTAATCCAGTTTATACAACCAATTAAGAGAATGAGTTCTGAAATGGGAAGACATCCC
>NW_028033838.1:0-545 GCF_054177405.1 Leptonychotes weddellii
CGCCTGGGTGGCTCAGTTGGTTAGGCGACTGCCTTCGGCTCAGGTCATGATCCTGGAGTCCCGGGATCGAGTCCCGCATCGGGCTCCCTGCTCGGCGGGGAGTCTGCTTCTCCCTCTGACCCTCCTCCCTCTCATGCTCTCTGTCTCTCATTCTCTCTGTCTCAAATAAATAAATAAAATCTTTAAAAAAAAAAAAAAGGGCTTTACAACATTTTGCTAAAATTTTCCCTAAATGATAAGAAAGATTCATTTTCTTCTTTTTCTAGTGAAATAAAATAGATGTCTTTCTACCCTTCATTTTGGTAATTTATACTTAAAGTTCGTGGAAGAGATATTTCCATAAAATATTCTGCATTAGTAGGAGATAGTAACTAGTTGATTCATATACTAATTCAAAGAAGGCTGCTCCTCATATGAAATTAATCTTCCACAGTAAAGATTCATCCTGGAATTGTTACCCACATGGGACCATAATGTGCTTTTTCTCTATATTCCTGCTTGGATAGTAAGAGCATATTCATATTGATTTACAACAGTCAACGCCA
>NW_028033839.1:0-545 GCF_054177405.1 Leptonychotes weddellii
AAGCTACAGCTCAAGGAGTTACTAGAATCACCTCTGTATAAAAACACTTGTCTGCACACCGAAGCACTTTATGTAGTCATTTCAGTGGCGCCTTGTTTTAAGTATAAATATAGGCTTTCAGGAGGAATAAAGAGCCTGAGGCTTCAGGTTCAGGAAAGGTAGGGGCACTTCTATAGATCTGCAGCAGGATGAAATGTTCTTGGTTATGGACTCGGAGCTGTGAAGGTGAGACCCTAGAGTTGCAAGCAGCCATTCTGTCACAGCGTGAGAGCATCCAAGAAAGGAGCCCAAACCCGTGAAGTCAGAGCCAATGATGGAGAGAGTGTGGGTTCTGGATCCACCCTTGCCTGCAACCCACACTACCCCTGGAGTTCTCTGCTCATGAAACCAATGTATTTCTTTTAATTTTTTTTTTCTTAAATCTAGGTTGAGTTGTCTTTCTAGTACATGCAATCAATGATCTTGACCTATACCCACCTGAACTGTCAGGAGTCATGGATTAACGAAAAGGGTGTCACGTCAAATTAAAATAGCTCATCCCCTCA
>NW_028033840.1:0-545 GCF_054177405.1 Leptonychotes weddellii
GGGGGGGTGGGGACAACTCATCCAGCCGGTGCAAACCACCCCAGCAGCAAGAGGGAATTCACGATCCACGATCGCTCCCATTCCCAATCATTTGTATAGAAACTCAAATGACTTTAGCCCTGAAAACCTCTTGCAGTAACGTCTGATTTCAGATTGCAATTACAAAATTGCCTCGCCTTTACCAAATGCATCCCAGACTATGGCTTTTGCAGGAGTGCGGGGCACCACCATCCGTCCTCGCAGGGGTGGGGCGGGGTGGGGTGGCTCCGACGCTTCCCATCCTCCACCCCCGAGCAGCTGTGGCGACGTGCCGAAGTCTGGGTCCAAAGAGGAGGTTGACAACTGCCACCGAGGCCAAGCCAGCCTATGGGAGGGTTTTGGCACAAAACCTAGCGTGTGTCTCCGCGGAAGGGTCCTGGCATTCTTTGGTCGGGGGTGGGCATGCAGGGGGAGGACACGGGCAGATCTTTCTGTGGCTTGTCCTTCTTTCCCGATGCCACCTCCAGCCTGAGCCCGCTGCACAGCACTTCTGTCCCGACACCCCT
>NW_028033841.1:0-10150 GCF_054177405.1 Leptonychotes weddellii
AAAAAAAAAAAAAAGAAGGAAAGAAGAAAAAAAAAAATATGATCAGGCTGGTGAAAATAACAGAGCCACACACTAGATTTTGGGTGTATTTTTGGTCTGTTAGAAGAAATTGCCTCCCAAAATTTTAAAGAAACTTATATATATACAAAAAAAGGGTAAATATGATGAAGGGATGGAATATGACTGTAAAGATGAAAATTAAAAAAGATTTTAAAAAAGGAATTGATAAGAAGTTGGTTGAAAAAAGAATTAAAAGAAATAAAAAAGAAAAGAGAATGTGATCAGGCGGGAAACTAGGACAACGTCATACACTAGATTTAGGGTATATTTTGGTCTGTTAGGAGAAACTGTATCCCAAAACTTTGAAGAAAGAAAAACATATATATATATATATATATACACAAAAAAAAATAAGGTTAAACAATGAAGAGATAGAATATGACTGTAAAAATGAAAAATTAAAAGATTTTAAAAAAGGAATTGATTAAGATGTTGATTAAAAAGGAAAGAAGAAAAATTCAACTAAAAAAATAGAAAAAGAAAAAAATAAAATTAAAAAAATTAACTTTGAAAGACTAAAGCATCATGGGAAGAAAGCCATGGATTCTATGTGCAGTATTCCCCTAGCACTGGAGTTCTGCTGTTCTCATTGATTAGTAAACTTGGTCTTGGCTGGATGTTCTTGCTGATCTTCTGGGGAAGGGCCCTGTTTCAGTGAATCTCAAATGCATATAACTCAGATGGCAAAATGTTGCCTAATTGTCATAAAAAAATTGTCATAAAAGGCTGGTAATTCAGAGGATGTTAGAGTGAGACTGAAGTAAAAATTATGAGGTAGATAAAACATAAATTCTTATAGCTGACCAATTCATTTATTTTGACATTTATTTTGAAGTCATTACAATAATGTCTGTCATATGTTTGTTTTTTAAAGGCAAGTTAAGGGCAGATGATCTTTACAAAGTGACAAAAGCATTTTCTTTGAATTCTGCAACATGTTTGAAGCTTCAGTTAGTCTATACATTACTAACTTTTCATATTGTTTCTTTATCTAGAAATAAGAGGGTTTTCCAAATTAGAGATATGCATTTGATTATTAACAAAAACATTCTGTGTTTGGAAGATTTGGAGGCAACATTTCTCTTTGTTTAGCTGAATATTATGAAACACTAAGGAAATTCATATGCCGTTTAAAAGAAAAGTTTGTATGAGGTTAGCCTACAAAGCATAAAATGGGCTAATTTAGGAAAGTACAAATGCAATCTGCTAAATATATAGCAGTGTTGTTTCACAGTGAAAAAATGAGGATAGTCTCCAAGGGTGGAGTTTACATTTTTCTTGCGGTATAAATAACTGCATTGCAAGGGAACAAAAAAAAAAAAAAAAAAGGAAGACTACCATGGACTAAAATGGTAAAGGAGAGCTGGAAATGTAGAACTTTGTGGGTTGTATGGAGACAAGTAAATAATGGAGTTTTCCAGTCTTCTAACATAGTTCATATGGGGGTGTGGCTGATGGAAAGGGAAGATGAGTTCCTCTTAGGACATGCTCAGTTTGCAGTGGCTGGGGGATAACTAGGTACATACCTATAGAACTGGAGTTCTTTTTTTTTTTTAAGATTTTATTTATTTATTTGAGAGAGAGAGAAGGAGAGACAGTGAGAGAGTACAAGTGGGGAGGAGAGGGAGAAGCGGGCTCCCTGCAGAGCAAGAAGCCTGATGGGGGGCTTGATCCAGGACCCTGGGATCATGATCTGAGCCAAAGGCAGACGCTTAACCTACTGAGCCACCCAGGCACCCCTAAAACTGGAGTTCATGAAAGAAGGTTTAGCTACAGAGAAAGATTTGGGGATTATTGTTTTAGAGGTGATAGAAAAGTTATTGAATGTTATTGAAGGTATGAATTATGAGAATCTGAAAGCCATGAATATTTAAAGGTTTCTAGGTTAAAATGAGACATGAGATTAAAAAAAAAAAAAAAAAGCTATCTCCAGAATATTCACTGGCTTTCCAAACTACATTTAAGTAAGGGGAGAACAAAGAATTGAAAACTTAAAAAATACATGAAAGTTTGCCACCAACGAAACACAATAGGTCACCATTTCCACCAGCATCATTACTCTGAGGACTAAAGTAGGCAAAGTTGGAATCACATTATTCTTTCATTTCCAACTTTGTGGCCCAAATCTCTCCAGTATGAAATAACCCCCAGATGACTTGTGTCTTCAGACTGCGCACAGCCTTCCCTTTTCTGTGCCTCCTTATCCCAACTGTCCCTAAGACTTCAGAGCTTTCCTATTAGTGCATCCATTTATGCTTTTCCCCATGAAAACCTCATTATCTTCTCTTCTATTTCTCTTACTTCTCCTCTAAGCATCAGATAAATTATCTGATGCATGATGTGCTCAATACTAATGAATACTACTGATATTTTATATATATATAAAATCTTCTCTTTTTTCCCCAAGTAACACATATATACTGTCATTCTGAAGGCATGATTGCAATTTAGACACTATAGAGGATTGAAGAAATTGGTTGGGGCAAAGATAACTCTTGTGCTCAAGCTGTACAAAAATGCACTCATTATTTATTGTAGAGACAATTAAAATAGTAGGTTTGGTTGATTATAAAAGTTACATAGTTTTAGAAAATTTCGTGAATATAAAAGAGTAAGATAAAAAACCACATCAGCCTGGGAATAGAAACTGATAGCATTTCTATGCCTCTTTTTTTATGTCTGTTAGTTTCACATCACCGCCACCATTCTTATCTTCTAACCATTTTCTCTTTGTCATCTTTATTGACAAAATTGGTTTAGTGCCCACTCTGTGCCAGCGCTGGGTTAAGTGTCTTACTTGGAGTAAATCATTCTCAAAACAACTTATACTGTAGATACTATTTTCTCCATTTTGCAGAAGAGGAATTGAGACTTAGAGAAGTTATGGAGTTTACCCAAAGACAAATAGCTAGTGATGGAAGAAGCTGGATATACATCTGGGCAACCTGAATCCTGAGCTGTACTTTTGAGATTATGCTATATTAAACTGGTTGTTGTTTAAAGTCTTGAAAGGGTAATCATGATGAAGAGTCATCTCTTAGTAACATATATGTTATTTTTCTTCCAGTCAAACCTTTTGAACTTGTATCTTTTGGATGCTAGTTGTGGTGAGCTTGGTTTACAAACATGCTTTGGACTATAATTACTTCATAATTAGAGTAACTCTTCTATCCATTCTTCATTTGGAAATGTTTTATTTTTGTTACTTATACTTTTGTTCTTTGCCTGGTACTAGGTAACGGTATAATTAGTAACCATAGCTAGTTACATACTACTTTTAGAATAACTATATGTCCTGAATTGAGTTATAGTGTCCTGAATTGAGTAGTAAAGTTTGCAATAATATTTTCTAGGCACAAAATAGGGTAAAGAGGAAATTTGAAACTTTCAGACAATGCTATACAAATCAGACATGCTGTCTGAACCACATTGACGCTTCATTATAATTAAATCAATATAATAATAGTGCTTCTCTTAAATTTATCAAATCCAGATAAACTCTTTCATATTCTCTGGGTTTCAAATTGCCAGATTTAGCAAATAAAAATATACCAAGTTAAATTTGAAATTCAGATAAACATCAAAACAATCTTTTTAGTATAACTATGTCCCAAATAGTGCATGGAATACACTTACACTTAAAAAAAAAATCATTGTTTATTCAGAATTCAAATTTAATTGGGCATCTAGTATTTTTGTTTACAGATCTATCTGGTGACTCTCCATAGTCTTAGACGAATACTTTTCAATCACTTGAATGATTTCAGAGCCTTTCTTTGAGAAAAATAATGTCCTTCACCCAGTGCATCCTATAACTTCTCACAGAGTGGCGCTGGGGAGACCTCCAACTTGCCTGAAATCAGGAAGTAGTTTCCTAATGACTCACATTGAATGACCCTCTGGTATGTAACATATGTGATTCTCTTTTCCGACAACACATATGTACTTATTAAAGAACTCAATCGTGTGATTAAGGCAGTATTTAAGAAGACACTCTAAAAGGGTCATGCTCCATTCTCCTTGGAGATTCTGATGTGTTCTCCCATAACAAGGCAAGGAAGCTGTGAGAGGTGGGAATGGAGACTCTTTGAGTGTGTATATTTTTATGCAGTCATTTTAATAGTATCTTAGGTATATACCCTCTTTTATCTTTAATATTTTACGTATCTTACTTTATGTTATGTTAGTTTTTATATAAATTTATAAGCCGCCTTTATTTTTTTTTCAGTTTAAAAGAGACATACTTTTTTTTTCTCAGACTTCCCTATTTTCAATGACCTTGACATTTTTTTAAATTTTTTTTTTATTATGTTATGTAAGCTGCCTTTAAAATCACACCTGACACATAAGCCTTCCAATATGGCATAATATGAAGTATAGAGTATCACTAGGACATATAATTGGCCAAAGGGGTTGAATATAATTAAGCGTTTAAAGTTAACTTCCATTTATAGGATATATTGGTTCTAAAGGAACAAATTGACAAATGCAATGTAGTCACTAAACTCTAAAGATTGCTCTTCAGTGTATATATCTTATATTCACTCTCTTGCAGAGTCCTCTCCCCTTGAATCTAGGTTGGCCTCAAGACTTGCTTTTTGATCAATAGATGTTGTGAAAGTGACACTAGGTGACATCCCAGGCTAGAAGATAGGAAGCCTTGCAGGTTCTGCTCTTGGAATATTTGTTTTGGTATGTTCCTTCTTGAAATCTGGCCTCTGTGCTGTAGGTAGCTCAAACCACATGGAAATGCCACAGATCAGTGTTTCTGTTGACAACCCAACTGAGAACCAGCAACCCTCCAAGCTGCGAACCAGCAGTGATTTCCAGACATATGGGTGAACCTAGCTGGACATCTACTCTAGTCAAATCTTCTGATTCTTTTAGGCCTGGCCATCATTTAACTGAAATTGCATGAGAGATTCCAAGTAAGAACTTTAGAATTGAACCTGATCAATCTGTATCACTGAGATAATAAGTAATATATTGTCGTTTTAAATTTCAGAATTGTTATTTAACAATAGGTAAGTGGCACAAAGCACAAGCAAGCAGACAAACCCAAAATGTGGGACATTCTGCAGGACAACTGACCTGGTTTCTTTAACAGATTAATAGCAGGAGAAAAAGATAAAGGAAGGAATGTGTTCTATTTTTGGCTAAAAGTGATTTCAGAGGAAACATCCAAATATCATGTGTGGATCTTGTTTAGATTTTTTTTTTTAAAGATTTTTATTTATTTGTTTAACACAGAGAGAGAGAGCACAAGTAGGCAGAGCAGCAGAGAGAGGGAGAGGGAGAAGCAGGCTCTCCGCCGAGCAGGGAGCCTGATGCGGGGCTCGATCCCAGGACCCTGGGACCACGACCTGAGCCGAAGGCAGCCGCTTAACGACTGAGCCACCCAGGCGCCCCCCTTGTTTAGATTCTAATACAAAACAACTGTAAAAACATATTTTTGAGGCAATTTGGGAAATTTGAATACATTCATAGATTATTGATAATTCCGTTAGGAGGTAAAGTGACAATAGATAAGGCTCTTTTAAAAACAGTTGCGTATGAAACTATGTGAGAGTGAAGTCATAGATCTTCCATTTGCTTTAAAATAATTCAGCAATGAGAGAGATAAAATGAGAAAGAGATACATGAAGCAAGAATAAAAATTTGGATAATTGTTCCCTCTGGTGAAGGGTGTATGGAAGTCCATTGTAGTAACTTCTCTATTTCAATGCATATTTGAATTTTTCATAATTAAAAATAAGTGAAAATACTTTCTGGAGCAATGCAAAATATAAACCACACACATTATCTACTCATGCATATAAATGTGAAAATTATACACATATCTATATAAATACACAAATAAATAGACAAAGTTATTCAGAAAATAAGAACTATGTATCATTTCATAGGTGAGATTATGGATGGTTTACATATCAAATTAATATTTATTTTCAATAAAATATACTGACAATATTATAAAAAATAAGGTATATAAAATACTTTATAATCAATCCTGTTTCCCTTCTTATCCAGTATGTTCAACATAAAATTTAAGATTTAAACAAAATCTTTCATCTTTCCTTGATGTTATTCCTATACCACTCCTTCCATTTATTTTTCTTTATACTGACATGTGAATGAATATATTGTATTGACTTGGAAGCTTTATAGAAGTTGTTAGGGGTTAGAGGACATAGACAAAGTTATCTTATATTCCATATTAGATTCCAAAATTAACCTGTCTTCAATCAACAGTTTTTGCAAAACAGGACAATTGTTGGTTTTGTCTACATATACAAATTCTAAATAGTTAAATTAATTATTTATCAGTTACTAAAGAGTTATTAGTTAAGTTTTGATGGCTCTGGTTCTTGAATAAATTTAGATAAATACTTTATGTATAGGAATCTGGTTAATATTCCTTCTTTCAAAGAGTCACTAAAAATAAAGAAAAGGATTACTGCATTAAAATATCAAAAGTGGTCCCAAAGTACAAATTTTAAAGTGACCTTTAAGCCATTTTGGAGCTTTTCATTTCAAATTAATGTATCAAATGGATAAGTAATAGCACAGATATTTTTCTCATGAAATGTCCTTTTATAAACCTGAAAAGAACCTGAGAACCCCAAATTAATACTGTTAATCATAAAATTAAGAGCTAATAGTTAGACTTCAAATAGTCAATGATAAGTGGACTCAGCTTGATGTAGACAGCTTTGTAAGAATCTTTAAAATTCTTATAATGTTCCTGCTGTGAGCTGAAGCTGTGCTAAAAATTCGTTCTTTTCAAATGACCCTAAGAAGAAATGACTCTCCTGAAAATGCAGAATGTTCAATTAATTATTAAGTTGTATTTTTAAGGCTTTCACAGACTCTAATATTATCTCAGATTCTTTGACAAAGGCCTTGATTCCTGAGTCTTTTTCATTAGGATGGTAATTTGGTCAACTGAGAGGAAGCCTGCCCTGGTGTGATGGCAAGAGAATAAAGGTAAACTCATTTACTTTTTGCAGATTAGTTATTAAATGTTACTTTGACATTTACCAGTGACATTGACAGTATGACAAGAGGCTTTCTTTTTTCCTGCTACTCTCTGGGGAAAAAAATATAAATTTATAACTTAAAAGATGCTATCTATTTCCTCAAGCCTCCGTAGTTAATCTGATTAAAATGTTGGGACAGAGTCAGAAGGAACATGCCACAATTTGTAAAATGAATTTGTTTTAAAAACACTATGTGAAGCAAAAGTTTCTCAGTGTGTATTAATAGAACAAAACTTTGTATTTTGTGGGTCCATTTTAATCTGTCAAAAGAGGTGATTACAGAAGGCTCCATGGGTGATTTAGAGATGATCATATATGTACTTTGCAAAGAGATAAAAATTAACAGTAATATTAAATTAATGAATTTCCTGCCAACAACAGTGTGTTATGATATAAAGTAATCTCTCATAAAAAGTAATCTCTTAAAGTGTAAAGCTGAGGATTTATTTTTTTCTGCATTATCTGAACATTCACAATCCAGATCTTTTACATCCTTGGGTTTCCACTTGTTCCCAGTGTTTCTCTTTGCTAAAAATTAGACTAGCCACAGAGAGTGCAAATCCAGGGTTCTGGCTGTGGCTACCCCTCTGGTACTCCTGGCTCCTCCTGGGCTACCCTAGGGGACTAGCATCAAGTGGGCAGCTTTATGTCTTTTGGAGCCCCCAGACTCAAACTCTTCTCTCTTAATGCGCCCTACCCAGAAGGATTGGTTGCCTTCTTTTTATGTAAGGAGCTCATTCACTGTAGATCAAAACTCAACCCAGTCTTTGATCTGGGGGCAGATTGACAGCTAATAACAAGAATAGTCATTGCTCCAGGGGTGATTCCATTTTAGTAACCTCTGAAGTCTAAAGCAGGGTTCTCAGGTTTCTAGGTACCTGAGAAATACTTGGTGAGATTGTGAACGTTGCAGCCTTTGGGTAGCATCCTCAGAAATTATTTCAGCTGTGTGGGATGGGATCAAGTAATCTATGTTTTAAACAAACTCCCAGAGTTATTCTTCCTTTTTCCCTGTTATGACATTAAAAAATTAAAAAAAAAGCCTTACTGAGACATAATTGCATGCCATGTAATTCAGTCATTTAAAATGTAAAATTCAGTTCCTTTTAGTATTTTCAGAGTTGTACAGCCATCTCCATAAAACTTTAAGATGTTTCATCACCCCCGAAAGAAATCTCATACCCATTAGCAGTGACTCTCCATTCCCCTAGTGCTTGACAACCATGAATCTACTTTCTGTCTCCCTACATTTGCTTACTCTAGAACTTTCATAAAATGAAATCATACAGTATGTGATCCTTGGTGACTGCCTTCTATTTAGAATAATGTTTTCAAGGTTCATTCTTGTTGTAGCATGTGTCAGTATTTCATTCTTTTTTGTTGTTTTTGTTGCCAAAAAATACTCCATTGTATGGATATACCTCATTTAATTGATCCATTCATCAGGTGATGGACATTTGAGTTGTTTCCACTTTTTAAGTGTTATGAATAGTGCTGTTATGAACGTATACGTACAAGTTTTTGTTTGGATGTATGTTTTCATTTTTCTTGGGTATAAACTTAAAAATGGTATTGCTGGGTCATATGGTAACTCTATGTTTAACTTATTGGAGACCTGCTGAACTGTTTTGCCAAAGCAGCTATATCATTTACATTCCCATCAGCAGGTATCAGGGTTTGCATTTTCACAAATGCTTACAATTATCCTTTTTCTTTTTTTTAATGTTAGCCATTCTAGTGGATGCCAAGTGGTATCACATCGTGGTTTTAATTTGAATTTCCTTAATTACTAAAGACTTTGAGCATCTCCTTTTGTGCTTTTGGGCATTTGTATATTTTCTTTGGAAAAATGTCTATTCAGATTCTTTGCCCAGGTTTTAATTATTTGTTCTTTTAGTACCGAGTTGTAAGAGTGCTTTACATACTCTGAATGTAAGTCTCTTATCAGATAAATGATTTGCAGTATTTTCTCCCGTTATTTTGTGGGTTGTGTTTTCACTTTCTTGATGTTTGCTATTGAAGCAAAAAAGTTTTTAATTTTGATGTAGTTTAATTTATCTATTTTTTTCTTTTGTTGCCTGTGCTTTTGGTGTGGTATCTCAGAAACTGTTGCCTAACCCAAGATTATGATTTCTTCTTGTGCTTCTTATAATTTTAGCTTTTCCATTTATTTCTATGATCCATTTTGAGTTAATTTTTGTATGTGGTGTATAGTAGGGTCTAATTTCATTTCTTTGCATGTGAATATCCAATTGTTTCAGAACTGTTTGTTAAAAAGTTATTCTTTCTCTAATGAAATGTCTTGACACCTTTGTTGTAAGTCAGTTGACCATAAATGTAAGTCTGTCTTTACGTCTCTCAATCTATTCCATTAATCTCTGTTTACTTTTTTTTTTTTTTAAAGATTTTATTTATTTATTTGAGAGAGAGAGAATGAGAGACAGAGAGCATGAGAGAGAGGAGGGTCAGAGGGAGAAGCAGACTCCCTGCCAAGCAGGGAGCCCGATGTGGGACTCGATCCTGGGACTCCAGGATCATGACCTGAGCCGAAGGCAGTCGCTTAACCAACTGAGCCACCCAGGCGCCCTCTGTTTACTCTTATACGAGCCAGAATTATACTCTTGTTTACTGTAGATCTGGGTTAACTTTGAAATTGGGAAATGTTTGTCCTCTAACTTTATTTTTCTTTTTCAGGATTGTTCTGGCTATTCTGAGTCCTTCCCAATTCCATATAAATTTTAAGATCAACTTGTCAATTTCTGCAATGAAGCTAGCTGGGATTTTGATAGGAATTGCTTTGAATCTGTAGATCATTATGGGAATATTACATCTTAACAATATTAAGTTTTATAATTGTTGCATATACAATGTCTTTCCATTTATGTAGATCTTCTTTAATGTCTGTCAGTAATGTTTTGTAGTTTTCAGTGCCCAGTTCCTGTACATCTTTTATGAAATTTATACTAAATATCTTATTCTTTTGATGCTATTATAAATAGAATTTTTCTTTTTTTTAATATCACCTAAAATGTTTATTTATTTATTTATTT
>NW_028033842.1:0-545 GCF_054177405.1 Leptonychotes weddellii
CCTTCAGCTCCAGACACTCCGCTGCCATTGGTTTCACTGGTGCCCCCAGGCCCCAAAGATCCACTTTCCCCAGGACCAGCAGCCAGGCTGCGCCCCAGGCTGGGAGCAAGCGCCCTCCAAATGCCAGTAGGAGAGACGTGGGAACCCGAGAGGCACGATGAGGACGGAACGGTCCAACCCAGCCGTTCCATGATGTATTATCAGCCCTTCTCCACCACCGACCTCCTCAACTGGAAACAAACACCCCATTCTACTCTGAGAAACCACAGGCTATGGTAGACCTCATAGAATCCCTCTTCCAGACTCATCGGCCAACCTGGGAAGACTGCCAGCAGTTACTCCGCACCCTGTTTAACACAGAGGCAAGGAGGAGAACGATGAAAGGTGCACGGCAGTACCTGGAAGAGCACGCACCAGCGGGAGTCATCGACCCTGCTGCCTGGGCTAATATGGCTGCACCCGAAGAGTGCCCAGTGTGGGACTTCACCACAACCGAGGGACAGGCCCACATCTGCTGGTACCAGGAGGCCCTCCTCCGGGGAATC
>NW_028033843.1:0-545 GCF_054177405.1 Leptonychotes weddellii
GGGGGGGTGGGGACAACTCATCCAGCCGGTGCAAACCACCCCAGCAGCAAGAGGGAATTCACGATCCACGATCGCTCCCATTCCCAATCATTTGTATAGAAACTCAAATGACTTTAGCCCTGAAAACCTCTTGCAGTAACGTCTGATTTCAGATTGCAATTACAAAATTGCCTCGCCTTTACCAAATGGATCCCAGACTGTGGCTTTTGCAGGAGTGCGGGGCACCACCATCCGTCCTCGCAGGGGTGGGGCGGGGTAGGGTGGCTCCGAAGCTTCCCATCCTCCACCCCCGAGCAGCTGTGGCGACGTGCCGAAGTCTGGGTCCAAAGAGGAGGTTGACAACTGCCACCGAGGCCAAGCCAGCCTATGGGAGGGTTTTGGCACAAAACCTAGCGTGTGTCTCCGCGGAAGGGTCCTGGCATTCTTCGGTCGGGGGTGGGCATGCAGGGGGAGGACACGGGCAGATCTTTCTGTGGCTTGTCCTTCTTTCCCGATGCCACCTCCAGCCTGAGCCCGCTGCACAGCACTTCTGTCCCGACACCCCT
>NW_028033844.1:0-545 GCF_054177405.1 Leptonychotes weddellii
GCCTTCATTACTCTTATTATAATTGTCTAGATGACATTGCAAGAGGTACGTCGTGACACAGATGTCGTGAGGCCCCAACAGCGACAGGGCTTTGCGTGGGGCAGTCAGGAATGGCTTCGTGGAGGAGGGAGCTTGAGGCAGAACCGGGCGGGGCGGGGGCTTTGAAGGGAGGAGGAGGGAAGGGCCCTGCGTGGACAAAGGTGGGAGATGAGCTTGCCTCCCGTGGAGAGTGGCCTGTGTATGTGTGTGTGTGTGTGCGCGTGTGCGTGTGCCCATCGCCTATGTGCGTGACCGTGCACACGTACATGTACCCACGTCTGAGTGCAAGCCTGTGTGACGGTGTGCATGTTTGTGTGTGTGCGCGTGTGCCCATCGCCTATGTGCGTGACCGTGCACGCGTGTGTGTGCGTGTGTGTGCCCATCGCCTATGTGCATGACCGTGCACACGTACATGTACCCACGTCTGCGTGCAAGCCTGTGTGATGGTGTGCGTGTGTGTGCGCGTGTGCCCATCGCCTATGTGCGTGACCGTGCACGCGTGTGTG
>NW_028033845.1:0-545 GCF_054177405.1 Leptonychotes weddellii
TGGCAGACGTCACCTGTGCGGTTACATTTGGATGGCCCCGGAGAGGTTGTGTTCATCACAAACCGTGCGTGGGGGACGAAGGCTCCAAGAAAGCGCTTTTTATTATAACCCCTTTATAGTCGGGTAAGGGAATCCCGAAAAGTTAGCAAGGCTTGCAATGTCCAAAGCCTGTGACCTTGGGCTGGGAAATCAGAGGCAATCTCTGCACCTGAGGACATCAGGGACCCTTCCTGGCAGGCACAGTTTGTGCCACTTCTGGCCTTGGAGATAACACAGAACCCAATAGTCCCATATGCCCCCCTCCACATGCACAGCCTCCCCCAACAGCACCCCCACTACAGCATCCCCTCTGGACCGTGCATTTGTCACCACTGATGAGCCCGCGTGGACAATTGTCATCCCCCAGAGTCCACAGTCTACATCAGGGTCGCTGCTGGTGGTGCATGCTCCGTGGGTTTGCACGAATGTGTGAGGACACGTACCCACCGTGACAGGGTCACACGGAGTGGTCTCACTGCCCGAAGCCCTCTGTGCCCCGCCTGCTC
>NW_028033846.1:0-545 GCF_054177405.1 Leptonychotes weddellii
TGCTGGGAGCGTCCAGTAAGTGTCAGGGTTGGGCCTTGTCGCCCAGAGACCGAGGCTGATGCAGGGACCCAGAGCCCACGGCTGGCAGCAGATGTGGGAACCAGGAGACCCAGGCATCTCAGCTCATCAGACCAGCTTGAGTCGCCATGGACAGGCCCCAGTCTCCTTTGCATGGCTTGGTTCTCTGCCACCTGCTTGGGTAACCTTTCTTCTTGAGGCATGAAGTGGAGGTCGAGGAGTCCACACCTGGTTTCTTGAAGGTTGGCAAAGAGCTTCAAGGCATCATGCCAGGAGTTCCTGCCTTTGTGAGCTAACCCAGGCTGTCTGTCTCTACGTCCAAGCAGGAACCACTGGACTCCTTAGTGGAGGTCATGTCCATCTTGGGTCACTCTCAGAGGTAGTTTCTGGGGCTTCTGCCTCCCTGCAGCCGTCATACCTTCAAAGAGGAGAGATCGTATCTTCCCAGTTCAACAAGGGGTCACCAAGCACGAGGAGACAGATAAATAAGCCACAGCTCCTGCCTCCTGTTTCACATGCCCTAACAG
>NW_028033847.1:0-545 GCF_054177405.1 Leptonychotes weddellii
AGAGAACAACTTATATATATATATATATATATGCCAAAAATAAGGGGGATAGAATATGACTCTAAAAATGAAAAATAAAAATGTTTTTTAAAAAAGGGATTGATAGGGATGCCTGGGTGGCTCAGTCGGTTAAGCGGCTGCCTTTGGCCCAGGTCATGATCCCAGGGTCCTGGGATCGAGTCCCACATCGGGCTCCTTGCTCAGCAGGGAACCTGCTTCTCCCTCTCTCTCCCTCTGCTTGTGCTCTCTCTGTCAAATAAATAAAATCTTAAAAAAAAATAAAAATAAAAATAAAAATAAAAAAGGGATTGATAAGATGTTCGTTGAAAAAGGGAAAAAGAAAAATAAAAAAAAAGTTAAAAAAAATTAACTTTGAAAGACTAAAGAATCATGGTAAAAAAGCCATGGATTCTATGTGCAGTATGCCCCTAGCGCTGGAGTTCTGCCATTGTCATTGATCCGTAAACTTGGTCTTGGCTGACTGTTCTTGCTGATCTTCTGGGGGCGGGGCCTGTTGCTGTGGTTCCCAAATGTCTTTGCCGGAG
>NW_028033848.1:0-545 GCF_054177405.1 Leptonychotes weddellii
TACCAGATTATAGATGTAAAAACTGGATATTTAGGTGGCTGGATGGATATTGGGAGATAATTTTAACATATACTTAGGACAGAGTTATTTATTTTAGATTCCTGGAACACTGCTGGTGATGCGTACTAATTAAAAGTTAAAGTTGCTCTAATGAGTTCTGGTTGAAATAACACAAGCTATATAAGAAGCCTACAGGTTTGGGCGCCTGGGTGGCTCAGTCGTTGGGCGTCTGCCTTCGGCTCAGGTCATGATCCCGGGGTCCTGGGATCGAGTCCCGCATCGGGCTCCCGCCTCGGCGGGAAGCCGGCTCTCCCTCTCCCACTCCCGCTGCTTGTGTTCCTACTCTAGCTGTCTCTCTCTCTGTCAAATAAATAAAATCTTTAAAAAAAAAAAAGAAGCCTACAGGTTTAGCAGCAGATTTTGTCTAGCAAACTGGTTATAGTGTGCATTGCCTACTATTAAAGGAAGGGAAATAGTATAAAACACTTAACCATTGGTAGTAAGAAACTAAAAATTAGGGCGCCTGGGTGGCTCAGTTGGTTAAG
>NW_028033849.1:0-545 GCF_054177405.1 Leptonychotes weddellii
TTAACCATTTTTCAGTGCACAGGTCAGCAGTGTTATATACATTCACATCATTGTACAACAGATGTTTCGGACTTTTTCATCTTGCAAAACTGAAACTCTACCCATTAAACACTAATTTCTTCCCCCAGGGCTTGGCAACCAACTCTCTACCTTCTGTTTCTATGATTTTGACTGCTTTAGAGGTTTCATATCAGTGGAAGCATATAGTCTTTGTCCTTTTGTGGCTGGCTTATTTTACTCAGCATAATAGCCTCAAGATTCATCAATGCTGTAGCAGGTAACAGGATCTCCTTCTTTTTTAAGGCCGCATAATATTCCATTGTGTGTATATACCACATTTTCTTTATTTATCTCTGGGTGGACATTTAAGTTGTTTCCATATCTTGGCTATTGTGATAATGTTGCAATCGTGGGTGTGTAAATATCTCTTCAAGATCCTACTTTGAATTCTTTTGACTATATACCCAGAAGTGGGATTCCTGGATCATATGGTCATTTTTTTTTAGGTTTTTGAGGAACCTCCATACTTTTCCCATAATGGCCGC
>NW_028033850.1:0-545 GCF_054177405.1 Leptonychotes weddellii
CTTTGAACAGAGCTGAACTTGCCCCCATCCACCCTAGCCATAGATGAGAGCACATGACCAAGATGGACCAATCACTGTATCCCAGTCCTCTGACACGTTAATGATCCAGGTTTGGGCACGTGACCCAAGCTGGCCAATTAGAATCCTCCTCTGGGATTTTTCTACCTAAAGCTTACTGAGGAAGGACTCCGGATTCCTTTCTAGTGGTTGACCCAGACTCTCCACCCACAAAGAAAACCCATTCACGGTAGGAAAAAATAGAGACCCCTATAAAGAATAAAGCAGGGGCAAGAGATGGAGAAGTGGGGCGCAAGCACAGAGACACAGATAAATGCACCTTTGCTGGTGGAGACCCTGTGGTCTAGCTGGCCTAGCAAGGCCTGTCCTGTCTGCTGATTGGTTACATGAGCCAATAAATTCATTCATTAATTTATCGTTCATTCACTCATTCATATACTCCCTCTCAATCTCCCTTGCTGTGCGAGTGTGTGTGTGTGTGAGAGAGAGAGAGAGACTAAGAGTTTGACCTGAGTTCTATCATTTTG
>NW_028033851.1:0-545 GCF_054177405.1 Leptonychotes weddellii
CTCTCCCTCTTTCTTGTCTTCCATTTCTTTTACCAACACACTTAGAAACATGTATAAAAGAACAAAGCCATTCAGAGCTTAGGAATAGGAAGGGAGCAGTACCTTTCTTTAGTCAATTCCTACACACTCGTTTCTTTGGCCAGAGGCCAAAAGATAATAATTGCAACTTTTTAACATCTTTACAATGTGCATCTGGTGCCTACGGTATCCATTCATAAGCTAGTCATAAATTCTGTAAAGTGGCACATATAACAAATTCTTGCTCTTAGCTGAGCCAAGCCTTTCAGGGAGATGTGTTTATGTGCCCAAGAACACTAGAATCTCTGAGGCTTCATTTAGCAGAAACAGCTACAATGTTTGATTTGAGCTTCTTTTTAAATGAAAGCAGTATTTTAAGGACGGATGGTCAACAAAAACTTACTTCAGGGGCAGAACGAAAGCAATGAGCAACCAACCAGCGGGATTCCTCACGAGGTCCGCAGCAATACGGGGCACCCACATGCGTCCCGATGACATAGAAAGAAAACACCTCCTCTGCCACGTCA
>NW_028033852.1:0-10147 GCF_054177405.1 Leptonychotes weddellii
GCTACGAGAATTGCTACCCCAGCTTTGTTTTGAGGTCTGCTGGCATGGAAGATGGATCTCCATCCCTTCACTTTCAGTCTGTATATATCTTTAGGTTCAAAATGAGTCTCTTGTAGACAGCATATGGGTGGGTCCTGTCCTTTTATCCAATCTGCAACCCTGTGCCGTTTTATGGGAGCATTTAGGCCATTCACGTTGAGAGTGATTATTGAATGATATGAATTTATTGTCATCATGTTGCCTGTGAAGACCTTGTTTTTATAGATTGTCTCTGTAAATTTCTGTTCTATATCACTCTTGGGGTCTTTCTCCTTTTATAGAACCCCCTTTAATATTTCTTGCAGGGTCAGCTTAGTGGTCACATATTCTTTCACTTTCTGCCGGTCATGGAAGCTCTGCATCTCTCCATCCATTCTAAATGACAGCCTTGCCGGATAAAGTATTCTTGGGTGCATGTTCTTCTCGTTTAGTACCCTGAATATGTCTTGCCAGGCCTTTCTGGCTTGCCAGGTCTCTGTGGATAGGTCTGACGTCATTCTGATGTTCCTCCCTCTGTATGTAAGGAATCTCTTCCCCCTAACTGCCCTTAAGATGGTTTTCTTGGTTCTAAGATTTGCGAGTTTTACTATTACATGCCGGGGTGTTGGCCTGTTTTCCTTGATCTTGGGAGGGGTCCTCTCTGCCTCTAGGACATGAATTGTTTCTTTCCCCAGATTAGGAAAGTTCTCAGCTACAATTTGCTCAAATATATCTTCTAATCCTCTCTCTTTCTCTCCACCTCCTCAGGAATTCCAATAATTCTGACATTGGAATGCTTCATGGTGTCACTTATTTCTCTGATTCTATTTTCATGGATTCTGAGTTGTTTTTCCCTGGCCTCCTCTTTTCCCTTTTTATCTATTAAATTGTCTTCCAGGTCACTAATTTATTCTTCTGCCTCACTTACCCTAGGTGTTAGATTATCTAGATTCGATTGGATCTCATTGATAGCATTTCTATGTTCTGCCAATTCAGCTTTCATTTCTGCCCTTAGAGACTCTATGTTGCCATTAATCGATTTCTCCATTCTAGCTCTTGTCTTCACAATTGCTACCCTGAATTCCATCTCCAACCTCTTGGTTATTACTGTACCCATTTGTAAATCTGTGGCATAAATCATAATCTCTGAATCTTTCCTGTTTGGGTGGCCCCTCCTCCTAGTCATTCTGTTGAAGGGTGGTTGAGGGAATGTATAGAGTCCAAATTATTGACCACAACTCAAGCAAGATGCACCGGTTTTCTAGGGACCTTAGGGTTGCTGGCCTCTTGTTCTCCCAGCTTGTCTTCTGGGGGAGGGGCCTGCTGCGCTGTCTCTCAGGCAACCCTATTTGGGCAGAGTTGCCCTGCCCCCCTGTGGCAGGGAATGGGCTCAGTGGGAACCAGTTTTTGGGGCTTTTGTTCTCTGGCTGCTTTCTCTGGCGGCTTTTTGCATCTCTTCCGAGAGTCAGAGCAGAAGAGGCCATTTCCAACCCTCTGCCTCAGAGCAGAGAGATCGCAGTCTGTTCTTCAGTGAGCTCTCCAGGCCACACTATCTCCATTTCTGTCCATGCTGCTATAAACTGCAGCGTCCTGGGTTGTGCGCCCCTCCGCAGCACTCCCAGTCCTGCTTCCAGGTCGAGGCACGTCTCTGCCCTTTGTGCTTCTAAAACCACCAGCCGCTTCCAGTTTGCATGTGGGACCCCACCAATCCGGGTTTCTGCCCTGGGGGCTGTCCTAAAGTCCTTTCCCCGCCGCTACCAGTCTGCAAGTCTGTGCCTGTCCCCAGCACGCCAGGCTATTGCTCACTGGCAGTGTAGGATCCCCACGGTCAGGTCCTCTCTCACTGCTGTTTATCCTCCAATATCTGCCCAGGGAATCACGGCTCCCCACTTCGTACCTGGAAACCAACGGCCTGCAATACTCTGTTTGTAGAGATCCAGATCTTCTTACATCTCAGGCTGGTTTCGTGGGTGCTCAGAGTGGTCTGATAGATATCCAGCTCAATTCCAGGGACCAGTTGGAATAGGGTCCCCTACTCCTCTGCCATCTTTTCCTCTTCCTACTTTGCTGACTACTTAACAGTGACTTTGTTTTGACACAGCAACATTAAATTGAAATTTGAAAGAATGTTGCCTGGGGAATAGAGGAGGTCACCTAGGGAGCTACCAGGAGGGGTTGGCCATCCCTTGAACTTATCATCATGCACTCTTTCTTTAGCTACAGCAACATTATCACTGATTAAACTACAAGAAAATCCATGGTCCATGGTCATGGGATGTATGGTTTCTTCCATTTGTGCATTGATTTAATAAAATCACTCTCTAAGGATAGCCCTTTTCTTCCAGATTTTGGTGCATATGTGGGGGGAGGCATCAAACTGTACCCCCACCCTCCATAGATTACTTATACTTTATAATGTTTAAAAAAGTAATATCACATAGTAATGGTTTACTGTTCCTTATTCAAGTGTATTTTAATTAGCTAGGACAATAAAGCTTTTCAAAGTTATATAGTTCTTTTGGTTGGGGCAATTCTATTAATCATAAGTTCATCTTAATCTTTTTTGTTTTAATATAGAAAATAACATTTCAGAGATGTAAATTATGAATATCTCCTAAATACCTCACCTCTCTGGAATATGGTAAAGGGCTAATAGCAAACAGGACAAAAAAATGAGAGAATGTTTTGAATAGAAAAAAATGAACACACTACATTTTTCAATTACAGTAAAGGAAAACTTGTCAAGTTTAAATATTGATTGTTGGATTTTTTTTTTTAAGATTTTTATTTATTTATTATTGAGAGAGAGAGAGAATGATAGAGAGAGAGCATGAGAGGGAGGAGGGTCAGAGGGAGAAGCAGGCTCCCTGCTGAGCAGGGAGCCCAATGCGGGACTCGATCCTGGGACTCCAGGATCATGACCTGAGCCGAAGGCAGTCACTTAACCAACTGAGCCACCCAGGTGCCCCGATTGTTGAATTTTACTTTCTGTTGTCAGACACTAAGTAATGTAACAAAGACATGATTTGAGTATTTAGAAATTATTCAAATTGGACTGTCAGGAGAGAGTTCAGAAGGATGTAAGTAGTGCTCTACCATATCAAAAGACCAATGGAACCAGTACAGTGTTTACTTTCATAATAGAAGCAGAAGATACCTGGTGCTGGATACTCCCGTCAAACTATAATTACTGAGCTGCTTTGAACCCGGATTATACTTATATTACATTGTTTAGTACCTCATTAGACTTGGCATATTTGCTTCAAACTTCTCTTTGTTATATTTTACTATACTTGAGTGACACGCAACCTGGATTTATCATTAAAGTAAGTTTTTTTTTTTAAGACAAAGCATGGCTAAATCTTAAATTCTAACCTTCCCCATAGCTTGGATAGTTTTTTTTTTTTTTTTGCTATAAAGTGTAAAATATACTAGATTATGAGTTACAGCCTTAACAAAGGAAAGCTTTTTAAGAAATAATGTTAAACCAATTTTGAAGATAGATAGTTAAAAAGTGCTTATAAATGTATGTCTTTGTGAATGATTCAGAAAGCACGATATCTTCCCTTGGAATTTAGTTAGTTCTTTCATATGTTGGGACAAGTCACTTAAATAATAGAAATACTGCAGAGTCTGTGGTTCGAACCTTGAAAACTTACAGACCAGAAGGCATGACAAGGTCCTTCTTTATGTAGTTTTGAGCTTCTTCAGACCTAGTGCCCTATGGGTCGTGCTGAGGTCTTTACCTGAAATGCGTTCAAATCTGGGTGGTTTGTTAAACACAGGAAAGAAATGTCCTTGACTTGTCTTACATGTGCTCTCCGGCATGTCTGGATCTGACTCACTCTCCCTGTGAAGATCATCAAGGCAGGCTTTGTGATAGAAATCGAAGATAAGAGAGTGCTCACTGAGCAACAAGTAAGGGACTTCTACCGTCGGATAGCAGACCAGGTAAGGAAGTTAGACACAAGCCAAAAAAAGCTGCTGTGTTTTCAAATGTGGTGGATTCCTGTAAGTTTGGAACCCTCCTCTTAGAAAAGCAAGTGACTAAGTCTGACCAGCCAGATAAGCTCCATTGTCCCTCTTGGTGTCCAGATGATGGTAAAGCCAAAGAAGGTGATGACGGGGAAGTCTCCAGTGGAAACAGTAGCAGCTGAGCAAGAATGGATGGTCCGATTGTACTTTGTCGGAGAGAAGCCCTGTTCAACTTATGTGCTCTCAGACTCCCTGCATCAACCTCTGGAAGCGAATACCCAGGCCTTTCCTATAGATTTTTATTCCAGGCTGCCAGGCTGAAGGCTCCCTGTCATAAACCTCACAGGAAAGCTTTAATCCTTTCATTAGCTAAAGGCCCATGTCCCAAGCTATTTTCTCTTCTGCATGGGAGAGTATAAGAAAGGCAGTGCTGTGTATTGGAAAGGGCAGTGGCTTGGGGGTCAGAAGACATAGCTTCTGGAAATCTCCTGTCCAGTCTGGTAGCCATCAGCTACATGTGGCCATTTGAATTTAAATTCATTAAAATCAAATCAAGTAAAAAAAACTTCAGAGTTTCAGGTTGCACTGGCCACATTTCAAGGGCTCAGTAGCTGCACGTGGCTACACGTGTTGGAGAGCCTAGAAGAACATGTTTGTCATCAAAGAAAGTTCTAGTGAATGGCACTATGTCAGCTGGCTGCAACACTCAAACTGCTTCTCTTGGCCCCAGGAAAAGGTTGGACCCACTGCCTCAGCATCATGTGGGAACTTTTGAGATAGTCCACTTCCAAAGCCCCACCCTCAACCTCCTGAGTCATGAACTCTGGGATTGGGCTTTCCAAATCTGTGTTTTAACAAGCCCAGCAGATGATTTGGAAGCATCCTAAAGTTTGAGAATGGTTATTAGACCATCTTTAGGATCAATCCCTGTGAGCTGTGAACTTCCATCCTTCAAAGGTGTGATCGTTCACAGGGCCAACAATCACACCTTTGAAGGATTAGAGCTAATACTCACTTGCCTGGTGGTCAGGAAGGGGATGATGTCGCTTGGGTTGGGGAGTGGCTGTCTTTTTAGTCTATTTCAGAAGCCTAGAGTAAGCAGTTTATCATCTTATTTATAGCCTGACTTTGAAGATTTTGTCCTTTTTATGACCAGTGGCCTAAGCCATATTCTAGTTATATCTCAAGGAAATGAAGAGCAGCCTGCTCTGGGAGAAACTGAATCTGATCCTGAGACAGAAGCTAAAGAAATATATGAGGATCACCTTGCTATGGTCACGACTCCAATGATGAGGAAGAAGCAGGACAGGTAGCTTGAGACCAGGATATTTACCATTGTATATTGTGTTAGTAGGTAATGAAGTGTAATATCCAAATATCTCAAGATCTAAGAATGTACATTTTTTTTAATTTTTATTTTTTTAAAGACTTCATTTATTCATTTGAGACACAGAGATACAGAGAGAGAGAGCATGAGCAGGGGGAGAGGCAGAGGGAGAGGGAGAAGCAGGCTCCCCCCTGAGCCAGGAGCCCAATGCGGGGCTTGATCCCAGGACCCTGGGATCATGACCCGAGCCGAAGGCAGACGCCCAACGACTGAGCCACCCAGGAACCCCATCTAAGAATGTACATTTTTTAAAGATTTTATTTATTTATTTAAGAGAGAGAGAGATCACAGAGGGAGAAGCAGCCTCCCGCTGGCAGGGAGCCCGATGTGGGACTCGATCCCAGGACCCCAATATCATGACCTGAGCTGAAGGCAGATGCTTAACTGACTGAGCCCCCAGGTGCCCCCAAGAATACATATTTTTATGTTGGAGCCACAAGTATTTCTTCCAGTCAATCTAAAAAACCATATATATAGTAAAGCTGGGATTTCCCTGAAAGTTTATGTCAAGAGGATTAGAAAGGGAAAAATGTGCCCTGTTTATCTTTCTAAAGCTGGGCCCACCAGTCTGGCCTCCCAGCCTGGGGCCTCAGGGGTAGATTGGGACCATGTGTAATTCCTGCCAGGTCTCTCTCCTGTCCTGTCTCCCCACATTCACTCCCACCTGCCCTGCGTCCTAAAGACATCAGATGTACTCTTTCTCCTTTTTTTTAAATTTTTTTTTATTTTAAAGATTTTTATTTATTTATTCATGAGAGACAGAGAGAGAGAGGCAGAGGGAGAAGCAGGCTCCCAAGGAGCAGAGAGCCCGATGCGGGACTCGATCCCAGGACCCTGGGATCATGACCTGAGCCGAAGGCAGACGCTTAACCATCTGAGCCACCCAGGCACCCATCCCCTTTTTTACTTAAGGCAGTTAGTGGTTATAAATTGCTAAGAACTAAATGGTTGTATATTTTCACTAATAGGTTTTTAAATATTTGAAAATGAATATAAGTACCAGACAGAGTGTTGGTTTTATGCACTGCCATTTGTGCCTTTTATTCCTCTGAAGACTCAGAAGGTTCAGTTTACCACAAGAGTCATCAGAGCAATGCCTGGGACAAAGGTGGGTAAGCAGGAACCTGCTGAGAGGAGCTGAGTCTCGAGATTCCATGATGTGTCTCTTCCCGACGGATAGCACATCTTAATGGCATTTTCTGGCAGGGCATCTCCAGAACTCCTTGTTGTCTTATTAATGTGTGTAGTGGCTTTTCTTGAGTAGCTATATCTGCTGGTTCCTACAGTGTGATGCGTTTTAGGTAGCAGGGTGACCCTACAGTCATTAGTTCCAAGCTTTAAATGGGATTGAGGGGCTTAAAGTTGAGCCAGCTGCCGACAAAGGGCTTTGTGAACAGTAGTACTTATTTTTACAGTTTTAAGGGGGAATGATAGTCAGTGGTCAGAGGGAAGGTTTGGGTGGGGAGCGTTGCACTTAAAAAGATACCAGACTTCATACCAGAACTTTTGAGCCATTAAAAAAAATGTTCTGTGAAGCACTCATTGTTGCAGCTTGCATAACAGAAGTCAGCATTCTGCTTGTGCCATCATTCTGGTGAGTCTGTGTCACATCCAACTTTGAAAAGCAGTTGTCTCTGGTTGTTGAAATACCGACGTAATAAGGTGAACAGTTTAGGCCATTGGTGGGGTGGGTGTGGAGTGAGATGTGTTAATCTTGCTTTGGAAAAGTCTGCAGTATTTTCTTTCCGAACTTAGAGACTCCATTTGCCTTTGGCCCATGTTTATCCTGAGCAGTGACCATAGGCAGGCAGCATGGAGTGGTGGGGAGCATGTTTGTCTGGGAATCCGTTTTCACAGCTCGTGTTCTGGAAGCAAAGCATAACAGGTGCCAAGCACTCCTACTGTTATTTTTTAAGTGAACCCAGAACCCAAAGGATCAAGGACATAAACTCTCATGAATGATTTACATGTCTGTTCACTTTCTTTCTTTATGGCTACCTCTCCCCTACCTCAAAGCCTGCTCACCTTCCTCTCTGGGTGGTGGTGGGGCTGGTGGGTGAGGAAGAAAGGAAATTAAAAGCAGGGTAATTAGACTGGGAGCGGTAGGTGGCTCCTTCTGGGAACATGAGCAGAGCTCCCTTTCTTGGTCAGGGTGGTTGTTCCCACAGAGAAAAACTCACATGTGAACCCACATGGTCTGGGAAAACTTTCTGCATGTCAGCAGTAACCCACTGGACCCAGTGGCTGGCTAGGAGGAGGACCCAGAAAAACAGGACACAGGCAGCCACAGTTTTCATCCAGATCCCAGATTTGTTCATGATGACTTTTGATCACAGTCTGTTATCCATTTGCATGTCTGTCTCCTTAATCCGCCTGTGTATTAAGAACTCAAAAGGTTTGGGGCACCTGGGTGGCTCAGTTGGTTGAGCGACTGCCTTCGGCTCAGGTCATGATCCTGGAGTCCCGGGATTGAGTCCCACATTGGGCTCCCTGCTCAGCAGGGAGTCTGCTTCTCCCTCTGCCCTCTTCCCTCTTGTGCTCTCTGTCTCTCATTCTCTCTCTCTCAAATAAATAAATAAAATCTTAAAAAAAAAAAAAAAAGAACTCAAAAGGTCAGAGTCATTTATCTTTGCTTTCCAGCCATTCTACTGGAAGAGGAAGGTGTGGTTCTATTAGCTACATTGTCCAGAGTCAGATAAATAGTTACTGGCAGTCTTCACTCACTCACCCATTCATTCTATTATGCATCCTTCCATTTATCTAGTATTTATTAAAGTCCTACTATGTGCCAGGCCCTGGGGATACAAAGATGGGAGGAAATGAAATGATCTCTAAAGTCCCTTTCAGCTCCAAATCTTTATGACTGAGTGAAGATGTTAATTCCTACCTCCTATAATATATTTCTCTCTCCATACAAAGTGTCTATTCGAGTCTTGGTAACACATTTATTTCTATACATGTCATAGCTATAGAGAGCAAGTTTTTCTTTTATAAAACTCTTATTTAAATTGAAGATAATAGATACAATTCCTAAAATAATCTTTAAAAGTATTTCTGGGATCAGAGCAGTCTGAATTCTATATCTTTACTCTCTACTCCCATCTCCAGACCTTTCTTGCCTCTCTAGCATCAAAGGGAACCTGTGTTCATAAGCATCTGGCCATAGGTGAGACCTGGAGTTCTGTTGGTCCAGAAATAAGGAGAAGGGGAGGGCGATGGTGTGGTGCTTTCTCCACTGACAGCTTGGGGGAGTGCCTGAGCTCAATTACCGGGGACCAGAACCCTGGGACAACCACCAGTCTTGGGAAGAACAAACAGTCTTGTGACTCCTCAGGGCCAGGTTGATACTGGACTTCGCTGGGCCTTCCTGACCTCCCTCTCCCCTGAAAGCCCAAGATGGAGCTGAGCAGAATGACCAAAATTGCCTGCCTTTGAGGACCAGCTCTATAAGGGCTCTTAACCATTTGTTCCCACAGGGGAACGGCAGCTTGCTTGCTTGTAGCCTAGAGGCCATTTTTGTCTTTCAGCTGTAGGGTTTCCAACACCTAACATACCAAAAACGAGATGTAAGCCCCAATAAACCAACCAAGAAAAATGACTATCCACCTCAAGGAGCCTAGCAGCCAGAGAAAGGAAGATCTACACAAAAATCAAAACATAAACCCAGTGAAAATGAACTGCTAGGGCTGGAAAAATCTTTAAGTAAAATAATAGTAATACCATTACTACTACAAATAATATGTAATGCTCGAGACAAATAATATATAACTAATAATAATATATAACTACTACTACTACTAATGCTTGAGATTCAAGTGCTACACACACATAAAAAGAGACTTTCAAATTTGAACTATAAAATAGTGATTTGAACTCTAAATTCAGTGGAGAATTAATGTGATAGTTGTTTGAGACTTGAATTAATGACTTGGAAAATCAGATGAAAGAAATAGCTTAAAGTACAGAAATAAAATGAGACCGATGTCATGAGAGCAAGAGAATAAGCAATGTGGAGAATATACTGGGAAAACCAGTGTGCTAGTAAGAAAAATTCCATACAGAGAAGAAAGAACAGATGAACAATCTGTATTTCGACAAATAGGGAAATAAATTCCCTGAAATGAAGGAATAAATGCATCTGCCAATTGAAAGGGCTTCCAGTGGCCCAGCCTCGACTGATGTGCAAAAACACAGACACGGGAATATCCTGGGAAAAAAACACTGTATGCCATTTCCAGAGAGAAAGAACAGGCAGTGATGTGCTCAGGATGTTTGACGCCCCAAGCAGATAATTTTCTTAACACCCCTGTCCTCTATATAATAATATTATTTTTAGTACTAATTATTGAACAAGGCAAATAATGGCCAGGAAAAAACATAAATAGTGAAAATTGTCCTTTGTGAGACATATAAGCAAAGAAAAAAGAATATTCTAATACCAAAAATGAAACAAGTCATAGATTAATACTGTTTAATTATATGAATGTGTTTTCTTAGAAAGGAAAAAAAGCATTCATAGTTATATATATATTAGTCTATCACGGAAATAAGGTGCAAATTTTGTTTGTAAGCCTTAAATTTTGAAGATTTGTCAATGGCATTCTCAAAATTGATCTTTATTATATATTCATGTTTTTTTTTATTCTTATGTTAATCC
Source organism: Leptonychotes weddellii (assembly GCF_054177405.1). Lineage (NCBI taxonomy): Eukaryota > Metazoa > Chordata > Mammalia > Carnivora > Phocidae > Leptonychotes > Leptonychotes weddellii. Next base: position 10,038 of record NW_028033852.1, read on the forward strand.
CCATACATTACATCATTAGTTTTAGATGAAGTGTTCCATGAATCATTGTTTGTGCATAACACCCAGTGCTCCATGCAGAATGTGCCCTCCTCAATACCCACCACCAGGCT
>NW_028033853.1:0-545 GCF_054177405.1 Leptonychotes weddellii
TGCTCTCTGTCTCTCATTCTCTCTCTCATTCTCTCTCCCTCTCTCAGATAAATAAATAAAATCTTAAGGAAAATAAAATGTTCATGTAGGACATAAAACAATGTTCCTGAGATCTAAGACTTACCAAAATGCTGAGCCATAAAAATTAACCTAAAAGGGCGCCTGAGTGGCTCAGTTGGTTAAGCGACTGCCTTCGGCTCAGGTCGTGATCCTGGAGTCCCGGAATCAAGTCCCGCATTGGGCTCCCTGCTCAGCGGGAAGTCTGCTTGTCCCTCTGACCCTCCCCCCTCTCATGTGCTCTCTCTCTCTCTCATTTTCTCTCTCTCAAATAAATAAATAAAATCTTAAAAAAAAAAATCAACCTAAAAGTTTAAGACAATTTAGCCAACCAATTTTTTATTATTACTGTGCTTAAATATTTTTTTACAAGACAGGGGGGAGATCCACTGGATATAACTTTTTAAATTCAAACGGGGGGAAATAAGTATGTCCAAAGCAAAAACTGTAAACGGTGCTTGCCCTGCTAGATACTGCTATTTATTACA
>NW_028033854.1:0-545 GCF_054177405.1 Leptonychotes weddellii
TTTTGCACAGCAAAAGAAACAGTCAACAAAACCAAAAGACAACCGACAGAATGGGAGAAGATATTTGCAAATGACATATCAGATAAAGGGCTAGTATCCACAATCTATAAAGAACTTATCAAACTCAACACCCAAAGAACAAATGATCCAATGAAGAAACGGGCAGAAGACATGAACAGACATTTTTCCAAAGAAGACATCCAAATGGCCAATAGACACATAAAAAAGTGCTCAACGTCACTCAGCATCAGGGAAATCCAAATCAAAACCTCAATGAGATACCACGTCACACTAGTCAGAATGGCTAAAATTAACAAGTCAGGAAACAGCAGTTGGCGGGGATGCGGAGAAAGGGGAACCCTCCTACATTGTTGGTGGGAATGCAAGCTGGTGAAACCACTCTGGAAATTGCACTACTGGGTATTTACCCCATAGATACAAATGTAGTGATCCAAAAGGGTATGTTCACCCCTTTGTATATAGCAGCATTGTCCACAATAGCCAAACTATGGAAAGAGCCAAGATGTCCATCGACTGATGAATGG
>NW_028033855.1:0-545 GCF_054177405.1 Leptonychotes weddellii
AGTCTGAATATATTTGTCAGTTAAATAACTCATTTGAATAACTGCCATGGATATTAGGATGGTACATGAAATGATCATCAGTCTGTAACTCCAGCTGTGAAGTTCACAAAGAAACCCAAGTAATAGCTGTATGTATATGCAATAAGATAAAATATGCATTACACTCTTTTTCTTACATATTCAAAATTAAGACATTTTTTCTCAAAGTAAAGCATCAAGAACTTTCCTTTTTTTGGTCTGTCTATAAAGGAGGTAAGCCAGTGTTGAGAAGCAATGTCCACAATAGCCAAACTATGGAAAAAGCCAAGATGTCCATCAACAGATGAATGGATAAAGAAGATGTGAGATATCAATCGATCGATCTATCTATCTATCTATCTATCTATCTATATATAATGGAATATTATGCAGCCATCAAAAGGAATGAAATCTTGCCATTTGCAACGATGTGGATGGAACTGGAGGATATTATGCTGAGTGAAATAAGTCAATCAGAGAAAGACATGTATCATATGATCTCACTGATATGAGGTATTCTTAATCTT
>NW_028033856.1:0-545 GCF_054177405.1 Leptonychotes weddellii
TCACCCTGGAGGCATGACGAGGCTGCCCTGTGGAGTTGACCAGCAGAGTCAGGCGGTTCCCCGGGGGGCCCACCGGGTGCATGGGACCACTGGTCTCTTGCTTGGGTCCCGGTTTGCAGGCTGCAATCCCTGCCTCCGAAGGAAGGCCCAGTGGCCGGCTCCCCGACCTGGGAAAGAGCGGGCTGCAGGCACACAGCCCGGTGTGGAGCTGTCCGGCAGGGTCGGGCCGGTTGAGGGCACTCAGGTGTGGACCCACGCGGACGGAGCAGGTGAGTTCTGCCGCCCCGAGCCTGGCAGCCGGGCTTTGTGGCAGGGGGTGGTGGGGGGCAGGTTCTCCTGCTCCTCAAGGCTGTGTGTAACCGGTGGGAACATCGGCAAACTGCACTGGGTCGTGTCAGGGCGGTGACTAGAGGCACCGGGTCCTCCTGAGTCTCCTCGGCTCTCCCTTTCTCCCCATGCAGCACAGTCCTCCCCGGATCTCTGGAAGCCATCCCCGGAGCCCAGGGGAGAGGGTGGGAGTGTTCCTGCTTTCCCAGGGCTGAAGC
>NW_028033857.1:0-545 GCF_054177405.1 Leptonychotes weddellii
TCACCCTGGAGGCATGACGAGGCTGCCCTGTGGAGTTGACCAGCAGAGTCAGGCGGTTCCCCGGGGGGCCCACCGGGTGCATGGGACCACTGGTCTCTTGCTTGGGTCCCGGTTTGCAGGCTGCAATCCCTGCCTCCGAAGGAAGGCCCAGTGGCCGGCTCCCTGACCTGGGAAAGAGCGGGCTCCAGGCACACAGCCCGGTGTGGAGCTGTCCGGCAGGGTCGGGCCGGTTGAGGGCACTCAGGTGTGGACCCACGCGGACGGAGCAGGTGAGTTCTGCCGCCCCGAGCCTGGCAGCCGGGCTTTGTGGCAGGGGGTGGGGGGGGGCAGGTTCTCCTGCTCCTCGAGGCTGTGTGTAACCGGTGGGAACATCGGCAAACTGCACTGGGTCGTGTCAGGGCGGTGACTAGAGGCACCGGGTCCTCCTGAGTCTCCTCGGCTCTCCCTTTCTCCCCATGCAGCACAGTCCTCCCCGGATCTCTGGAAGCCATCCCCGGAGCCCAGGGGAGAGGGTGGGAGTGTTCCTGCTTTCCCAGGGCTGAAGC
>NW_028033858.1:0-545 GCF_054177405.1 Leptonychotes weddellii
TTAACAGCTGATTATTATTTAGCTTCTATTTTTTCATAATCACAAAAAGGACGAATATCCTTCCATATTAATGTTAGTCCAGATTATTTATTATTCAACAGTAGGGAATTATTAGAACAAAGGAATGAATTATTAATTAGAACAGCCATTTGGAAAAAGGTCAATTCTGTGCTGCATTGTCATTTTCATAGACATTCAGTAGATATGGAAAGCGCCGAAAAGGAGCAATGGAAATATTGCCAAGAAAGCTCTAGGTGTAGCTTACGTGAAAACGGTCAACTAGAGTGGTCTGCACAGAATTCATCCTCAGCAACACCTTGTTACAAATGAAAACAAAAACGAAGTAAGAACAAGACTAAATGACCATGTGGAAGGAAAGTGTGTGTATTGCATTGGGTGTGTTCATTAGACTGAGGTTCCTACTGGCATTTGCAGGAACAGTTTCTGGAATGTCCAGTGTTAGGCAAGCATTTGCTGAGAGGTTATTTTGATCGTGTGTTTCAGAGGCAAAATTATTGCAGCACTTCTGACTTCATCCTTCTGGG
>NW_028033859.1:0-545 GCF_054177405.1 Leptonychotes weddellii
AGAGAGAGGCAGAGGGAGAAGCAGGCTCCCCGCGGAGCAGGGAGCCCGATGCGGGACTCGATCCCAGGACCCTGGGATCATGACCTGAGCCGAAGGCAGACGCTCAACCATCTGAGCCACCCAGGCGCCTCTCCAAGTTATATGTTTACCAATCTTTGTGGCTCTTGCTGTGTCTCAGGCAGTATGCTAAGATATCTATATAAATTTTTTAAAATAATTATATTCATTTGAGGTTATTATTTTATATGTGATATAGGAAATGGTTTCCAGACTTTTGGTTTCATGGGCCACTAAAACTTAAAAAGAGGGATGCGATTAACATGGTTGCCAGCTTTTTATTTTGTCTCTAAAGGACATCTTTCAGAAGTTACCATGGGGGCGCCTGGGTGGCTCAGTCAGTTACGTGTCTGACTTCAGCTCAGGTCATGATCTCAGGGTCCTGGGATCGAGCCCAGCATCGGGCTCTGTGCTCACTGGGAGAGTGTGCTTGTCCCTCACCCTCTCCTTCTGCCCCTCCTCCTGCTTGTACTCTCTGTGTCTATCTC
>NW_028033860.1:0-545 GCF_054177405.1 Leptonychotes weddellii
CAATACAAGCCTTTCTCAAGAAACAAGAAAGGTCTCAAATACACAACCTAATGCTACACGTAAAGGAGCTGAAGAAAGAACAGCAAATAAAGCCTAAACCCATCAGGAGAAGAGAAATAATAAAGATCAGAGCAGAAATCAATGAAATAGAAACCAAAAGAACAGTAGAACAGACCAACGACTCTAGGAGCTGGTTCTTTGAAAGAATTAATAAGATTGATAAACCCCTGGCCAGACTTATCAAAAAGAAAAGGGAAACGATCCAAATAAATAAAATCATGAATGAAGGAGGAGAGATCACAACCAACACCAAAGAAATACAAACAATTATAAGAACATATTATGAGCAACACTATGCCAGCAAATTAGATAATCTGGAAGAAATGGATGCATTCTTAGACATTTATAAACTACCAAAACTGAACTAGGAAGAAATAGAAAACCTGAACAGACCCATAGCCACTAAGGAAATTGAAGCAGTATTCAAAAATCTCCCAAAAAACAAGAGCCCAGGGCCAGATGTCTTCCCAGGGGAATTCTACCAA
>NW_028033861.1:0-545 GCF_054177405.1 Leptonychotes weddellii
TTTTTTTTTTTTTAAAGATTTTTTATTTATTTGACAGAGAGAGACACAGCGAGAGAGGGAACACAAGCAGGGGGAGTGGGAGAGGGAGAAGCAGGCTCCCCGCAGAGCAGGGAGCCCGATGCGGGACTCGATCCCAGGACCCCGGGACCATGACCCGAGTCGAAGGCAGTCGCCCAACCAACTGAGCCACCCAGGCGCCCCTATACGTGAAATGTTTCTGACAACTCTATCTTACTAACTAATGCTAACTAGTTTTAAAAGCAATGGTTTTGCTGATGCAATAAACAGAAGTTAAGATGTTCACCTCAGTACACAAATCCAGGGGCACCTTTTACATATTATTCTGTAAAAGTCATGCTCCCTTAAATTGCGTACTAGAATATCCTTTCAGAGACTCATCCTCCTGCTTTCTTCACTCAGCAGATTTAATGTTTCAGCATCCCAAATCCTTGTACCAAGTTTTGTATCTGCAGTGTCATACCAGTTACAAATAACAAAAAATCTAGTTTACCTTGGATTAAATAATAAGGATATTTGTATCTATC
>NW_028033862.1:0-545 GCF_054177405.1 Leptonychotes weddellii
CAAACTGAGAAGCATGTATATATATATATATACACACACACATATATATACATATATACACATACATATCTACACACATACATATCTACACACATATTTATATATATATACACACATTTTTTTTTTAAGTATGCTGTATCCCCAACATGGGGCTTGAACTCACAACCCCACGATCAAGAGTTGCATGCTCTGGGTGCCTGGGTGGCTCAGTTGGTTGGGCGACTGCCTTCGGCTCAGGTCATGATCCTGGAGTCCCGGGATCGAGTCCCGCATCGGGCTACCTGCTCGGCAGGGAGTCTGCTTCTCCTCTCCCGCTCCCCCCTCTTGTGCTCTTTCTCTCTCTCACTCTCTCTCTCAAGTAAATAAAATCTTTAAAAAAAAAAAAGAGTTGCATGCTCTACCAACAGAGCCAGCGAGGTGCCCCAAGAATGCAGCATATTTAATAGGCAGGAAATAAGAGATTGCTAAGGAAACATGAGGGAAGAGTAGTCATGTTGGAGGAGAATAAGAAGCTAAAGGAACAGAAAACTTCAACAAAATGATAA
>NW_028033863.1:0-16006 GCF_054177405.1 Leptonychotes weddellii
GGGGGGGGAGAGTGGTGGTGACACAACTATACTCGTTTGTCAAAACTCAGAACTACACACCAAGAAGGGTGAGTTTATGCGCATACTTCAATTTTTCAAAAAATGTGAAAAAACAGAACAAAAATGTATACAGGATGGGCGCCTGGGTGGCTCAGTTGGTTAAGCGACTGCCTTCGGCTCAGGTCATGATCCTGGAGTCCCGGGATCGAGTCCCGCATCGGGCTCCCTGCTCAGCAGGGAGTCTGCTTCTCCCTCTCCCACTCCCCGTTTGTGTTCCCTCTCTCGCTGTGTCTTTCTCTGTCAAATAAATAAATGAAATCTTTAAAAAAAAAAATGTACACAGGTTTTAAAACAATACGTATATATGTGTGGGTCAGCGGGCCATGAATAAGTGAAGTACGTCAATCTCTCAAACAGCAGATACTGGAAAGCAATAATAAAATTGGGTCTAATCGAACTCCATGCTTTCATTCAACCAACAAAAATTCCTCACTAGGAGCTAGGAAACAAAAAAAGATGCATCAGGGCGCCTGGGTGGCTCAGTTGGTTAAGCGACTGCCTTCGGCTCAGATCATGATCCTGGAGTCCCTGGATCGAGTCCCGCATCAGGCTCCCTGCTCGGCAGGGAGCCTGCTTCTCCCTCTGACCCTCCCCCCTCTCATGTGCTCTCTCTCTCTCTCTCTCTCATTCTCTCTGGCTCAAATAAATAAATAAAATCTTTAAAAAAAAAAAAAAAAGATGCATCAAACGTGGATCTTGGCCTCTCTGGCACTTGATTAGGCAGGTGTTGTTCCACAACCCTCACACACAGAAACCCATATAACCGTCCCTACCAGCCCTGGTGGGAGGTACTCAAACGAGGAGGCTGAAGCACACAGCAATCACACCCGGGAAAGGGCAGAGGAGGGACAGACACCCAGGGAGTCCAGGTCTTGGGAAATCTGTGACCTCAACCACCGTGCCACAGACTCCTGGGGAAAGCAAGAATGATACAGAAATCAGTGGACTTCCTCGTCGACAACCTCAGTGCCTTCAAAGAAACACAGGAGGGGGAGTATAGAAGAGGAACCGATTACTTTTAAGAATGAATGAGGTCAGGGCGCCTGGGTGGCTGAGTTGGTTAAGCGACTGCCTTCGGCTCAGGTCATGATCCTGGAGTCCCGGGATCGAGTCCCGCATCGGGCTCCCTGCTCCGCAGGGAGTCTGCTTCTCCCTCTGACCCTCCTCCCTCTCATGCTCTCTGTCTCTCATTCTCTCTCTCTCAAATAAATAAATAAAATCTTTAAAAAAGAAAAAAGAAATTAAGTCTTTAAAAAAAAAAAAGAATGAATGAGGTCAGTAAAGGAAGACATCGTGAAGGAAGTGCCATTTGGCCAATAACTTGCTGGCGACATTGAGTGAGACTATGGAGAGCTGAAAAGAGAGCCATTCAAGGCAGGAAGAAGAGCAAGCGCAAATGTAGTGAGGCAGAAAGGCACAGGATATGGTAGGACCACAGAAAATAGTTTGGCCAGAGCCAAGTGGTGAAGTGTAGTGACAGACACGACTGTCAAGGCGGGCCATGACCCGGTTCTCGAGAGCACCAAATGCCGTGCTATTTATGCTTGGCTCTTGTGCTCACTTCGGCAGCACGTATACTCTTTATGTGTGGCTCTGGTGCTGAGTCATGGGAGGGGCCTGATCCAAATCTCACTTTAAAAGGACTCCCCTAGGGGCGCCTGGGTGGCTCAGTTATTAAACGTCTGCCTTCAGCTCGGGTCATGGTCCCAGGGTCCTAGGATCGAGCCCCGCATCAGGCTCCCTGCTCGGCGGGAAGCCTGCTTCTCCCTCTCCCACTCCCCCTGCTTGTGTTCCCTCTCTCGCTATGTCTCTCCCTGTCAAATAAATAAATAAAATCTTAAAATAAAAATAAAAATAAAAATAAAAAAACCTGAAGATTAATTTTACTTTTCTATTCTACATATAGAAATGGGGGGGGTACTTGGATTCTAAAATACCCGACCAAGATGATGATATTGATGATGATGATGATGATGATGATAATACCTTTTCAACTTACCACTAGCGCAGAAGAGCACATGCCAAAAGATAGAACCCATCGTAAATTAAGCCGATCTCCAACAATTCCACTGATGAAAAGGCCCTAAAAATAAAGCATTATATTTTACAGCTCTTAATAACAACACAGCCTGACAAAAGGAAGATGTTTTGCCAAGCAACTAGGGAAATAAAACACTAACATGACTCAAAATTAAACTTCATTCTTAAGCCCAGACTAGCTGTCTCCATCAGCTTCACAAACGTTCCATGAAACGACAGTGCGCTTCTGCACATTATACTATAAACCAACTCACGCACCAAAATACCGTAATCCAGTATAAACTTTGATTCTACCAAAAGTAGATCCCCCTCACTGCCTAAAAGGAGACTGGAAAAACAAAAATAAAAACAAAACGGAACAAAACTAGGAATACTAATAAAACAAGCACACAAATATATTTCATTTTCTAGAACAGATCAACTCTTAAAGATCAGTTATCTGCATTCCCAGAGGCTGCTCTTAGCCATCTGCATTCTGAATCAAGGTATGTTACAACATGTCCTGCACCACAGAAGCTTCTGGGGCACAGGCACTGCCTGTTTAATCTGACCTTTGGGTTTCATGACCTCACGAGGCAGGGAGAGTAGGGACGCACAGACGGTAATTAGCTGAAGATAAGTACAAATGTTCTGCCTTCTGCTCTCCTCCCACTGAGTGGCCGGAAATAAAAACCTGGGTCATGGTAGCAAGGCAGACTAAAGAGCCCAGGGCAATACACTAAGTTTCTTCCATAAATCTGTAAAATGAATCAACACCCTGACCGAAAACCTAAATCCAGATACAAGCGTTTCTGATCAACTGATGACATCCACATTAGAGAAAATTTACATGATGTGTCTTATTATGGTCAACCTGTCACAACCTCAAAAGAGGCACCTGTAGGCTTTCGATTCTGTGCTCTATAGCTGCCACTCACATGTCTTATGCTATATATAGTAAAGGGGGTGAAGAAAATCTCTCAGTGTTTCAGATCGGGGATTCAATTCATCCGTGTTGTTCCAAATGCCCGCATGACACCTGGAAGCTACAGAAGAACATGCAGCTCGATATAAAGAAGAAGAATGATCACTGACGTTTCGTGGTACCTTTTATCTCCTAAACCTATTTAATCCTAGGGATAGGTATTATCACAACTCTGTAGAAGAGGAAACTAAAGATCAAAAGAAGGTTCCATTTCAAAAAAGTTTCACACAGCTAGTTGACGGTGGAAGAGCTGGTCTTTGCACTAGACTACACCGCTTCTTAAAATACTCCATAAAAGGCTCAAAGAGAGGCACCCCTGGGAGTGCTCCAGCCAAAGCCGGATGACCCTGTACTAGCATTTCATACAGAAAACGCCCAGGGTGAGGAGCATGGCTACATGATCGAAGGTCTGCTCCAATTGTTTCTACAAGTTTCCTCTTTGAAGAAGACATTCCAATAACTGCCCAAATAAACATTCAGAGAGTATTTTAGGACTTTCACTGGGTATTTCACATCACCTGGACATTCGTAATTAAAAGGCTTTTTATGGAGCACTTGGGTGGCTCAGTCTGTAAGTGTCTGACCCTTGATTTCGGCTCAGGTCATGGTTTTGGGGTTGTGGGATTGAGCCCCGTGTAGCTTGACAGGGAGTCTGCTTGGGATTCTCTCTCTCTCTCCCTCTGCCCCTCCCCCTGCTTACGCATGCACACACGCTCTCACTCAGAGAAATAAACCTTTAAAAAAAAAAAAGGCTTTTGTGTAACTGTACACATTTTCAAAAGAGGAAATCAGACACTGGGAGGAAAGGAGGACCACTCACGGTGCATGGGTCCAGTGGCTACCACCACTTCCCACAGCCTTAATTCAGCAACCACCAGACTTGCTCCCTACAACCACACAGAGATTCTACCTTCAAAACACAGTTAAAACCTACTCTTCCAACCTCTGTTACTCCCACCCTAGATCTAAGCCACTATCATCCTTCACCTCAAAATCGGAATAGCCTAACCTGTCTCATTTCTGTCTCTGCCCTTTGGTCCAGTCTCCCGGGGCAGCAAGTGCGCCTGTCCAAACACAGGGCAGATCCTGGTACTCCTCTGTGCAAAACCTTCCAGGGCTCTCATCTCACTCAAGATTAAAGCCAAAGCCCAAATAAAGGGACCAAAGTCCTAAAGGTCTGAGCCCCATACCTTCTCTGGCCTCACTTCCTGTCACTCTGTTCCAGTCAACCTGACCTCACCCACGTCAGGTCTTTGCTCAAATATCCCCTCTTACCTGAGGTCTTCCCCAGCCATCCTACTTAAATTACAACTCCCACCCACAGCTATTTATTCCCCTTTTCCTGCTTTTTTCTCCACAGCACCTACCCCCTTCAACCATACTCTCTATTTGCTTACGTATAGCATTGTATTACTGTTTGTTTTCCTTAGATCCCACTTCAAGAATGTAAGTTTTATAAAGCTAGGGATTATTCCTGTGTTGCTCATCGATGAACTCCCACAAACCTGGCACGTGCTAGGTGTTCAGTAAATATCTGTCAAATGGATGAATAAATGAATGTATGGGTGGGTGGGTGGGTGGGTGGGTGGATGGATGGATGGATGGGAGGGACACAGAATATAAACTTCAGCGATGCTGAACTCTCCTCAGTCAACAAATTCTAGAATCCCTTACAAACTTAATAAGGTTGGGAGTCGTTTCCATTTACATCTTTCCTCAACCTAAAACCCCCAAATTCTAAAACTTACCACAGCATAAGAGAAGAGGAAAATAGTATCCAGTGTCCCAAGGAAAAGAGTGGCTTCCTCTGCGCTGGGAAACAAATGGTTGCTGCTCCAAATCTAGAGCAACACAACAAGAACCACGTCAGTCCCCGCTGGTACCTGTCAGTCCTTCCTCTTTCTCAAAGCACCTTCATCTACAGCCTCTGCCCACCCTCACAGAACCCTGGGGAGGTTTAATAGAGGAAACCGGCACTCATGCCGAAAGGTCTGCAAGGTCAAAGCTATTTGCACAATACTGAAATGTTATCTGCTTTTGCCCTTTAACTTTTCCCTTGATGGTGCAAACGCAGTGGGGGAAAAAAATAACAATCGCTATATTTACTGCCACGGTCACAGTTTAAAAAAAAAAAAAAAAGCCAATTTCACTTCAGAACATCCTTGGTACATGCTAAATGCTCAATACATATTTGTGGAGTAGTGGGGCACCTGGGTGGCTCAGTCGGTTGAGCGCTGGACTCTTGATGCCAGCTCAGTTCATGATCTCAGAGTCGTGAGATCAAGCCCTGTGGGCTCCGTGCTCAGCGCAGAGTCTGCTTGTCGCTCTCCCTCTTTTCCACCCCCTCACGCATGCTCTCTCTTTCTCAAATAAATAAAAATCTTAAAAAATTTTTTTGTTGTTGAGCAGTAAAAAGTGTTCATTTTACTAAAGCTGGCCCCTGAGTACACTTATTTTTAACACCCTGTGTGCCGGAGTGGGGAGTGTGTAGAGCACTGGGCACAGCAAAGTACCGGGGCTGCACTGAGGGAAAGCACTCGGCAGCTGTGTGAGGTGCAAGCGAGGAGACTGTTTTTTACTTGAAAGAATGACTGACAGACAAGCTATAGTTATTCAGATTTGGGTATTTGGCAGACATTTCCTCAAAAAAGAACGAAAGAAGCCTGTCACTTCAGAATCCATTCAAAGTAAAGACAGACAAATGGATCTTAATGTAAGGGTATAAAAAGTTAATTGATACAGTTTCAGATTCCACATGGCAACTAACCTCTAAGAAACTGCCACTTGTCAAAGTCTGGTGTAGTATCAAAGATGAATGCCCACAATTAACTGAAAAGGCTATTAAAATACTTCTCCCCTTCCCACTATGTATCTGTCAAAGGTCAAAATCTCTTCGTATAGTTCAAAGGATCATGTTGCAAGAGACTGAATTCAGAAGCAGACGTGAAAAACTACTATCTTCTATTAAGCCAGACATGATGAGATCTGCAAAAATGTAAATCAATGCCACTCTCCTCATTAAGTGATTTTGTTTCAAAAAATCATCTTTCATAAAATGTTATTTATGTTAACACATTATGAGTTTATTTAATTCACTTAAAAATAACTTAAAAAACCTATGTATTTTTTAAAGATTTTATTTATTATTTATTTTAGAGGTCGGGGGAGAGGCAGAGGGAGAGAGAGAATCTCAAGCAGACTTTGTGCTGAGTGTGGTACCCGACATGGGGCTTGACCCCAAGACCCTGAGATCATGACCTGAGCCGAAATCAAGAGTCAGATGCTTACCCGACTGAGCCACCCAGGCAAGCCTCCCCTTTTTATTGTTGAAAACCGATGTATTTTTTTTTCAATTTCTAGTTTTAGTTTCTAAAACACTAAGTATCTAAAAATATGAACCCACATAGCCAAAAGCTCTTTGGGATCCTCAGAACAAAAATTTAGAGAACTACAGGAATAAATGATTTCTGAGATGGGTTGTCACAGAAAAGAAATTCTGACTCTAGAATATTAAGAAGAAAAATCACAATCAGCAATAAATAAAATCTTTAAAACAAAGTAAAATTATAAAATATATAAAGCGTGATTCTAAAGGATTGGGACTCACTTCTGTGTGGCTTATGGCACTGGTCTTGCTCCTTTAACACCACCTCACACACTGCTGCCATGACAGAGAAGAGCCTACAAAGCTAAGCTCCATCAGTGTGCTAAGTGGGGCCCTAAAGTTCTCCAGTTAGAGTTATTTTGCCACATTTTCCCTCAGACTTTGACCCTGATGTTCATCAGGACCCAGGACTAAGCCCTGTTGGGCATACACCAACGTGAGCTAGAGACCACGGCCTCAAGCAACTGCTCGAAGTTTCTGGAGTTTTTCTTTATTCTCTCAAGAGGTCACCAAAACTCCCTGCAGGTGTGGCTTTCACAAGAACTGACAGACTTGAAACAGCTTTCTTCTGCTTCACTGCCAGAATTCAGCTGAAATATACTTTTGATGGCTTACTTAACAAATAGAACACAAAACCAAACCAAAAACTAAAAAAACCAAGTAGGACTAACACAAAGATACAGAAAATAGGATAATAGAAAAAGCCTAGAAAAGAAAGTTTACTTCAGTCACAGAAGTCAAAATCAAGACAAGTATACCAGTTAGTAAGAAATGGTCCGTCCAAAGGAGTGAATCATCCAATGTTTCGTGAAAGTCACCGACAAAATGACTTTACCATGCTGAAACCCCACACACTTCAGTGGTTTAAGCTGGCCTGCGTGTATGTACAATTATCATGTGAACCCACCGGCCCGTATGAACATGGGGTTTTCCTGTGTCTGATGGGGAGGGTTTGCACGAATCTACGAGAACAGCGGCATGCTGAGGCACTTCCTGGTAACACGAAATTGTGTGCTTATAACAACAGTGACAGTGTGGGTTTCCTAAGCGAGAATGTTCATCACCGAGTGAGGGCGAGGCATGGGGTGGGGACCTACTGACAAGAGATTCCAGCAGTGGTGAGCAGAGGATGAGCTCATGCTGACCTGCGTTCAGGGGTCTGTTCTCTGCCTACGGTGAGTGGTATCAGTTGACGTGAGGTTCTTCAGGGAAAGAGTGGCTGTGGATGAGCTTGAGACAGAAAGCTGAGGACACCCTGAATCCCGCTTCCCTCTCCTGGACAGTGGAGGCTCCCCACGCTATTCTCATGGAAGGACTATACTGTCTGGAGAGGTAAGGCTTTTTAATTTAGTGAACAAAATTCTGTTTACAATTTTCAGTCAAGTTGTCTGACTTGTCAAATTTAACCATTACCTCCTTATTATCTCTATACATAGATCTTATGTTCACTGGCTGTTTTCAATGTTTGTGCAAATCAGAGGGATCCATTATAAATTCTCAAGGAAAAGACACTGTGTGTGCTTAATTCTTTTTGTAAAGCATCTAAGATAGCTATGCATAACAATGAAAGCTATCAAAAGTAATTTTTGATGATGCTGACACTTAAGAAATGTTTAACAATATATAAGCAAAATACTTTTCAGAATAATTCCACATAAACTTCTGGTTCTAAGAATGCTTCCCACTGTGGCCAAGAAAGGAGGTCTCAAAGGGAGGCCAGGGTTGACAGTTACAGACCCAGAAGCACAGGAAGAATGAAAGGCACAGATGGCCCCAGGAGCTCCACTCCCAGCAGTGGGCTTCAGAAAGGAAAAAAACCAGACCTTAAGGTCTAAAGAAAGGAACAGAAGGTCAGCACTTCTGTCCATAATGGCAGAGATGGAAGTACAAACATCTCCAGGATCAGTCTGAACTTGACTTCTATATAACCAATCCATCCAAACTACTTAATCCATAGTTCTGAAAAACCAGAATGGTGAAACCTATTTTAGCAGCAATTAGAGTAAAAAAACAAACAGCTAAGCAGAAAAGTTAATGCAAGTCCCATAAGAGCTAATAATGTGACATAGTTACTGGCAGGAAAGAGTTAACACGGCAGGCCTGGGGGGAGGGGGGATTGGTTAGCCAGGTGATGGGTATTAAGGAGGGCACGTACTGCATGGAGCACTGGGTGTTATATGAAAACAATGGATCGTGGAATACTACATCAAAAACTAATGATGTGATGTATGGTGACTAACATAATAAAATTTTTAAAAATTAAAAAAAAAACAAACAAAAAAAAACACGGCAGGCCTGAGACTGTTCTCCTCAAAAGGGCCTACTTGTGAAGTGAGCCCCTTGGCTGGCATCTGGGAACTGGGATTTTGGGAGGGTTCCCATCCTTCTCTGCTAAGAGTGGTTCACTGTACCTAAACTGTTTGTACAAACAATGTGGTTTATGCTGAACCTGCTTTCCTCCTGAGAGTCTGGAATTTTTGTATGTGCCAGGCACAGGGCGCCTACATGACCAATCCCAATAAAAACCCTGGGTGCGGAGTCTCTAATAACCTTCCCCAGTAGACAAGATTCCACCAATGCTGTCACAACTTGTTGCTAGAAGAATTACATCCATCCCGTGCACTCCACCGAAAAAACACTCTTGGAAACTTGTACCTGGCTTCCTCCAGACCTCAGCCTGCCGAGGTTTTCTTTGAATATTCAGCAGGCTGTCATGTAGCAGGAATCGACTACTATGCGTGGCTCAGAAGAAAACCCAAGATCGAAATTAAACAGCAGAATAGTTTTCCCTCAATACAAGGAAGAACTTCCTCGAAGTATTAAAGCAGAAGGTGAGTGAGCATCTTTCAATAATGACAAAGAAAGATTCCATTCTGGCTGAGAGGTCAGAGCACACGACCCCTCTAAGGCCACCCTGTTCTGAAGGTTTGTGATAAGTCACTTGATCACTTAGACATACTCACTGTGCACACAACACTAGTCAAGACTGAGTGTGAAATCTAGCCCTCTAGAAATCCAAATCAAAACCTCAATGAGATACCACCTCACAGCAGTCAGAATGGCTAAAATTAACAAGTCAGGAAACGACAGATGTTGGTGGGGATGCGGAGAAAGGGGAACCCTCCTACACTGTTGGTGGGAATGCAAGCTGGTGCAGCCAGTCTGGAAAACAGTATGGAGGTTCTTCAAAAAGTTGAAAATAGAGCTACCATATGATCCAACAATTGCACTACTGGGTATTTACCCCAAAGATACAAATGTAGGGATCTGAAGGGGTATGTGCACCCCGATGTTTATAGCAGCAATGTCCACAATAGCCAAACTATGGAAAGAGCCAAGATGTCCATCGACAGATGAATGGATAAAGAAGATGTGGTGCATATATACAATGGAATATTATGCAGCCATCAAAAGGAATGAAATCTTGCCATTTGCAACGACGTGGATGGAACTGGAGGGTGTTATGCTGAGTGAAATAAGTCAATCAGAGAAAGACATGTATCATATGACCTCACTGATATGAGGAATTCTTAATCTCAGGAAACAAACTGAGGGTTGCTGCAGTGGTGGGGGTGGGAGGGATGGGGCGGCTGGGTGATAGACATTGGGGTGGGTATGTGCTATGGTGAGCGCTGTGAAGTGTGCAAGACTGTTGAATCACAAACCTGTACCTCTGAAGCAAATAATACATTATATGTTTAAAAAAAAAAAAAAAGAAGAAGATAGCAGGAGGGGAAGAATGAAGGGGGGGAAATCGGATGGGAAGACGAACCATGAGAGACGATGGACTCTGAAAAACAAACTGAGGGTTCTAGAGGGGAGGGGGTGGGAGGATGGGTTAGCCTGGTGATGGGTATTAAAGAGGGCATGTATTGAATGGAGCACTGGGTGTTATACGCAAACAGTGAATCATGGAACACTACATCAAAAACTAATGATGTAAATGTATGGTGATTAACATAACATAAAAAAAAAATCTAGCCCTCTATTCTTAACATCTTTTCTTTTAAAAGTTCCTGATAACTTAAATTCAATAAAAATTGTACAAGAGGGCTGCCTGGCTGGCTCAATCGGAAGAGCATGCAAGTCTCGATCTCGGAGTCATTAGTTCAAGCCCCTTGTTGGGTGTAGAGATTACTAAAAAAACAAAAAACTTTTTTTTTAAAGATTTTTTATTTATTTATTTTTGCGCACACCAGAGAGCAAGCTTGAGCAGGGGGGAGGGGCGAAGGGAGAAGCAGACTCCCTGCTGAGCAGGGAGCCCAAAGCAGGGCTCAATCCCAGAACCCTGGGATCATGAACCGAGCCACCTAGGCACCCAAAAATAAACTTTAAATAAAAGGGGGTGGGAAAGAAAAATCATAAAAGAGCATCTTCAACAGAACATCAGTTCTGTGAGGACAGGCTCTTTTTTTCCTTTTAAACCTTTCTCTAGGTGTTTTTGGGGGTGGGTAATGCTCACTGCCTACAACAGTGTTTATGCAAGACAGACCCTCAATAAGCAATTGACTGAGTAACTTAATCACATTTTGAGGGGATAGTCCTATAACCTTCAGATCTCTATCAACTTTTAATTGATCCAAATAGGGGAAAAGTATTTTAAGAAATCAGACATGCTGGGGCACCTGGGTGGCTCAGTTGGTTAAGCATCTGACTTTGGCTCAGGTCATGATCTCAGGGGTCCTGGGATCAAGCTCCAGTTGGGCTCCCCACTCAGTAGGGAGTCTGCTTCCCCTCTCTCTCTGCCCCACCTGCCCCTCCCCTAGCTTGTCCTCTCTCTCTCAAATGAATAAATAAAATCTTTTTGAAAAAAAAAAAGTAAGACATGCCAAGAATATTAATATGTATGTATAATCCCACATAAGTAGAACTCAAGGAATGTGGTAAAGAATGAGGGGAGTGGACTTGTGTATTGACTAAGGATATTGTAAAGAATAGCATCTCCATTCCAAACTGGGATTCACCTGATCCATAATGAATTCAAGGAAGTGGATACATACTCCCTGACTTCTAGACTTTTTTTTTTTTTAAGATTTTACTCACTTATTTGAAAGAGAGAGAGCATGAGAGAGGGGAGGGTCAGAGGGAGAACCAGACTCCCCGCTGAGCAGGGAGCCCGATGCAGGACTCGATCCCAGGACTCCAGATCATGACCTGAGTCAAGGCAGTCGCTTGACCAACTGCGCCATTCAGGCGCCCTGACTTCTAGACTCTTAAGCAAGATACAAACAAATGAAACAATTAGAAAGTATGTAAATACTGAGACATTAAACTATGTAACACATGGTGTACACCTTTCAGAGGGGGGAAAAAATCAGTGGAAGGTGGGAAGAAACTTGAGAGAAAAAGTGGCAATTTCAGGAAGCCTGGCTGGCTTAGTCAGTAGAGCATAAGCCTCTTGGTCTCAGGGTCGTGAGTTCGAGCCTCATGTTGGGTGTAGAGATGACTGAAAAAAAAGAAAAAGTGGCATTTTATCTTGCCACAAAGGAAAAAGCAAGATTTAGATGGGTGGGAAGAAAGCAAAAGAGCATACAAAAGAGGGCACCTGGGTGGCTCAGTTGGTTGGGCGACTGCCTTCGGCTCAGGTCATGATCCTGGAGTCCCGGGATCGAGTCCCGCATCGGGCTCCCTGCTCGGCAGGGAGTCTGCTTCTCCCTCTGACCCTCCCCCCTCTCATGCTCTCTGTCTCTCATTCTCTCTCTCAAATAAATAAATAAAATCTTTAAAAAAAAGAAAAAGAGCATACAAAAGAATATAAGCAAAATCTCAAAGGCAGAAATGAATACAGGTACTTGTGAAATTCAATTAAAAAACCACCTCAACAGAGATGTGTCACTTCAAAACAGTGAGAAGGAAGCTGGATGCAAGGCTTGAGTCAGGGCAAGCTAAGAAATTGGGCAGAACAGTTTGGGTTTTATGCCATAGGAAACAGCCATTTCAGAGTCCTAGGCAGATGAACGAAACAAAGTAGAAGAACTTGAGAGGAATTAAGGGGTGGGCACAGCTCCCTTCCTAAACCCATCCCAACATTTGCTCTGCTTACCTCTACAGGCAGTCTAACTGACTTGTTGAAAGCACTTGGGGTCCACTGCTTAGAGATACTGACTTTAACATTGCTAAAAGTTTTTCTTGATGCGTGGAGCAACGAATAACTGCAAAAGAGAAAAGAAATACGACTGAATGAATAGCAAAGAAAACGGCATTCGATAAAATCTCAGATATAGTCCCATTTGTTTTATTCAACTTTAGAATTCTTCTCTTAAAAAAAAAGGAAAAGTACTGCTTTATGAGAACTATCAATTGAACAGTCTCTGCCAAGCAAAAGAAAAAATTAATTACTCTTCTTCATTACGAGCCCCTGTGTTCACTCATAACTTACCCCTCCACCTAGAAGATAGATGCATGACTGATCCCAACCCACTCTAAATCATGGTGGCAGTTCTGTAAAGAATTTGAAGTCTTTAACAACCGTTGGCCCCTTGATGCATTAGCCATTAAGTAGCTTTCTCTGGAGTCCTGTCTTTTCCTCCCATTGGTGTCTCCTCTCACCCCTCAAAAATGGATATCCCTAACATAAGCATCCAAAATTACCTATCAACTCTTACACAGAGAGCCATTTCCTAGTTTCTGCCTTAAAACAAACAAACAAATAAATCACATCATTTGTGGTGACTTCAATAAAGATTAATAACAAACAAAATCTGCCCAGAAGAAATAATCAAAATAGCTGAGTCTCAGGGTTATAAATAACATGGCTCCTAAAACCAAACAGCCTGATTTATGGCATCCTTGGACCACCAAAGAGAGCCACTGAGGGCCACAGAATCATAAATATGGATGATCCTTCAGTCAGGCTAACACTCGGGATCTCACAGGAGTTTCTAGAGCTCCTCACAATTGTCTCATACCATCTTTACTGCTCAAGGATGCACAGGGCACTCCCTGAATATTCGCACCCTTTGTTCTGAAGCTCCTGGTTTTAATCGTATATTAAACCAGGGTTTCTCAACCATGGCACTAGTGACATTTTCGGCCTCCCAAATTCTCTATTGTGGAAGGCTAACCTGTGCGTTGTAGGATCTACAGGAGCAACCCTGGTCTCTACCCACTGCAAGTGGCACCCTTTTGGTGACAACCAAAAATGCCTCCAGACATTGCCAAACATGGGCAAAATGGCCCTTGAAAACTACTTAGAGGTACCAGAAAGCACAGCAGAAAGAATAACCAGCCTATTTCATAAGCCCATGCCAATCACCGCACTAAACACTTGCTGTGCCAATAACTAGCTCCCTCAAACAAACAAAACCAAAAAACCCAAGGGCACAGTTTGAGCAACGAACATACCTGAAGAAGGTGAGCAGGAACACAACAACATGATGATGGCTGAACCGGGAGAACAGAGTTCCTCTTTGAAAAATATTTGGCCAGGCCATAGTCTTCCTGACCTTCCTCCTCACTTCTGACCTTAAAGTTTGGATAGTGAATTATTTACATCATTTCTTCTTTCTGGAAAGGCAAAATGCATTATCAACATTACTTAAAATAGGCAGTCTATCCAAAAACTGAATTGTGTAGACTTATAATAGTCAGTATATTATCAGACCTTGAAAAAAATCACATGGGCTAGCTGACACCAGAAAACTGACACCAGATAATTGTGTTTATAACAAGTCCCTAAAAAGAAAAATAATTTTTTTTACGATTTTTATTTATTCATTGAGACACAGAGAGAGAGAGAGGGAGAGAGAGAGAAAGAGAGCACGAGCAGGGGGAGAGGCAGAGGGAGAGGGAGAAGCAGGCTCCCTGCTGAGTCAGGATCCGGATGTGGGGCTCGATCCCAGGACCCCGGGATCATGACCTGAGCCAAAGGCAGACGCTTAACCATCTGAGCCACCCAGGCGCCCCAAAGGAAAAATTCTTGACAAAAGATTACATCCTAATAGAAAGAATTCTAATTGAACCATGAAAGACTGTGGACTCTGAGAAACAAACTGAGGGTTCTAGAGGGGAGGGGGGTGGGGGGATGGGTTAGCTTCGTGATGGGTATTAAAGAGGGCACGTATTGGGGCGCCTGGGTGGCTCAGTCGTTAAGCGTCTGCCTTTGGCTCAGGTCGTGATCCCAGGGTCCTGGGATCGAGCCCCGCATCAGGCTCTCTGCTTGGTGGGAAGCCTGCTTCTCCCTTTCCCACTGTTCTCTCTTGCTTGCTGTATCTCTCTGTCAAATAAACAAATAAAATCTTTAAAAAATAAAAATAAAAAAAAATAAAGAGGGCACGTATTGAATGGAGCACTGGGTATTACATGCAATGAATCATGGAACACTACATCAAAAAAAATAATTAAAAAAAAAGAACTCTCATACAAACTGATAAGAAAATCACTAATTCAGGGGTGCCTGGCTGGTTCAGTCAGAAGAACATATGACTCTTGATTTCGGGGTTGTGAGTTCCAGCCCCATGCTGGGTGTAGAGACTACTTAAAAATAAAATCTTTTCCTTTTTAAGATTTTATTTATTTATTTGAGACAGAGAGAGTGAGTGAGAGAGAGAGAGCGTAAGCGGGGTGGGGGGCAGAGGGAGAGGAATAAGCAGACTCTCTGCTGAGCAGGGAGATTGATGCGGGGCTTGATCTGACTGAACCACCCAGGTGCACACTTTAAAAATAAAATCTTAAAAAAAAGAAAAGAAAAGGGCGTCTGGGTGGCTCAGTCGTTGGGCGTCTGCCTTCGGCTCGGGTCATGATCCCAGGCTCCTGGGATCGAGCCCCACATCAATCTCCCTGCTCTGCAGGGAGCCTGCTTCTCTCTCTCCCACTCCCCCTGCTTGTGTTCCCTCTCTCGCTGTGTCTCTCTCTGTCAAATAAATACATAAAATCTTTAAAAAAAGAAAACACTAATTCTGACAGAAAAATGAGGAAAGGAAATGAACAGGAAATTCAGAAAAAATGAAATGGCTATTAAGCTTATCAAAAGCTCCAATCTTACCAGTAACACAAGAAATGCTAAGTAAGGCAAGAAAACGTTTGCATAGTTAAAAAAGATGTGCCCAATGTAGTTCAAGGTCTAATGACTCCTGAACTCTCATATGCTGCCGAGGGCGGTGAAACACAGTATTAGAGGAAGATAATCGACCATGTTCATCAAGAGCCTTTGACACAAAAATTCAATTTCCAGGGATCTACTCCTAAAGAAATACAAGATGCAGGGCGCCTGGGTGGCTCAGTCGGTTGGGCGTCTGCCTTCGGCTCGGGTCATGATCCCAGGGTCCTGGGATCGAGTCCCGCATCGGGCTCCCTGCTCAGCCAGGAGCCTGCTTCTCCCTCTCCCACTCCCCCTGCTTGTGTTCCCTCTCTCGCTGTCTCTCTCTGTCAAATAAATAAATAAAATCTTAAAAAAAAAAAAAGAAATACAAGATGCATTCAGGTCTATAAACAAAGGTAGTTTTCATAATGTGTCAAAGGAGCTTTTTTATATTAAAAAAATGAACTTTGTAATGTTCATCATCATTAGCCATCAGGGAAATCCAAATCAAAACCACACTGAGATACCACCTTACACC
>NW_028033864.1:0-10147 GCF_054177405.1 Leptonychotes weddellii
TTTTTTTTTTTTTTTCTGGTTATAGCATAATACTTGTTCATTATAGGAAAGTTAGCAAATACCATAAGCACCTGGGGAAAAATCACGTGCCTCCCCAAATCCTGTGGTTTCTTGCATTGGGCACAATGTCTGTCTGTACGGATATTGTTTCTTTTCTGCGCACAGAAGCGCTTATATATTTGATTATAGGTATTACCTAAAATTTGGATCAGACTATATAATTTTTAACCTGTTTTTTTTCCTGCCTAAACATAGAATGTTGACATATTACCATGCCACCGAAGATTCTATTACAACAGTGGCTTTAATTTTTTTTTTTTTTTTTAGTATTTCCTGCAGTAAGAAATACATTTTATATAATGACCTAGCATAAACACACATGCATTTTTAAAAAGTCTCATGAAACCGTACTTATTCTTGCTGTGTGTAATGCACTCTTGATATTTTCTAGTCTCCTATTTAAAAAGCTGGCCAGGGCCCACAAAAATTGGTTTCGTGACTCATTAATGATTTGTGACCCACAGTTTGAAAACTACTCTTTTTTTACCATGTGAATTTTATTGGCTGTGAAGTTCCTGGTACGGTTTGCGTGTATTATATGTATTTAATTGATGCCACATAGTTTCCATGTTTCCCTAGCCCACACTGCAGTTAACAGATGGATACAGAACTCACACACACATGCACACGCACGCATGCACACACACACTCAGGATAATTTCTTGGGCACACCTGGGCACATAATTATCGGGTCAGAAGGTAAGCGGGGAACATGATTTTTAAGGCTTTTGGTACACATAGCTAAATTTCCCTCCTGGAAGCTTCTATAAATATTTACACCCTCGCCAACTGTGTTGGGGAATGCCCAGTTCTCCCTGCCCTCACACGCAGACACCACATTCTTTGAGTGAACTTAGAATCTCAGTCACAGAGGAGATTCACGGCATCATTCAGTGGTAAGGGGAGAAATGTTTTTGGCAGCAATTGGTTTGATCTCTGACTGAAGATTGCTGTTGTGTCTAAATTGTATTATGTTGTGTCTAAAAGAAAAGAAAAAGAAAAAGGAAAACTTGTCTTTAATGTGTCCCATGCAACACGCACCTCAGCTGAGGTTTAGCATTTATATTTCTCACCACCACCGCCAAGAAGAGATGTGTATTTTAACAGTGGATAAATAACAGTGCTTTCTGGATCTTGTATATCTTTGCATCATCTGTGGCCGTCGATCCTCTGACTCAGGAGGAGTACAGATGTAATAACCATGCCTTGCACAATTTTTGGGACAGATTTCATTTCAAGTGCTCATGCTCTCTGTAGGTGTACTTATATGTCTTATCTGGTGTCCTTCTTTCTGGTATTTTTTAAAGATTTATTTATTTATTTTGAGATAGAGAGCAGGGGGGGTGAGGCAGAGGGAGAGGGAGAGAGAATCCCTCAAGCAGACTCCCCACTGAGCATGGAGCCCGACGCAGGGCTGGATCCCAGGACCCCAAGATCATGACCTGAGCCAAAATCAGGAGTTGGACGCTCAAATGACTGAGCCACCCAGGTGCCCCAGGTCCTTCTTTCTGAGTTGGACAGTGCCATCTCTCTACGGATAGGCATGTATCCACACTTAGAGCCACACTACCTGACGTTCGGTTTACAGAAATCTCATTTGTGCAGCAAAACAAATATACAGGTTCAGTTTTATTTTTTAATGGCAAAAGATTGGAAGTTACCTAAGTGTACATCAGTACGAGACAAGTTAAATAAACTGTGACAATTCCACACAGGGACACAACATGCTTGTTAAGGGGAAGGAGACTGTGTGGTACACACAGGTGTGAAGCAATCTTCAGGACACGCTGTTGATGAGGAAAACAGTGTATAGTAGTGTGTAGTGTAGATCCTTTACACCATGAACCTCTCTTGTTTTAAAACCATGTGAGTGTAGGACTTCAATTAAAAGCAGTTAATAGAGAAAAGCAAAGATGAGCAAGTGTCTAAGATCTTTTAGAAAAATGGCCATCAGAAAAACACCTCACTTGTCTAGTACCAATCCTGTTGTTTCTGATTGAGGATGTTGACCTGAGTTCTTCCAGGGTGGAGAGAATCCTTGGGAATCAAATGGACGCTTGGAAAGAGTTAACCAAACCTCTCAGAACTCCCCATCCACCTCCACCCCGTTTATACCCGGGGAGAACCTGCATCGTTCAATCATACTTAATCCATTTAGAGGGAGCCTTTTCAAAGCTGAATTATGCCAGTTGGTACACGTCATGACTAGAATTACGATTGGCTTCTAGGGTGGCTGATCATTCAGGTGTTTTATGGAAGACTCAAACTCTGGGTAGAATCACACGTGCACGCGTCCTCCCCGTGCACACACTTTAAAAAGATAAAGTCAGAATTTACGACTTCAACATTGTGGACCTGGTGGAAACGCTGGGGTGAGCTGGAAGACAGGAGGTTTGGCTAAGTGCGGAGATGCTAGAAGTGGGCATTATACCCGTCACAGGACTTGTCACCTGAGTTTAGCCCTGCTCTTCTGCTCTGATTGGATTTTCAGTAGGTTTATATTCAGGCTTTAGAATCCTTCTGACCTCGGCTCGAATCTCAGGCCTGCCACATGCTAGCTGTGTGACCTTGGGGATAATTGCTTGGTCTCTCTGAACTTTATTTCTTGATCTTGCAAGTGGAAAGTATAATACTTTTGCCATAGATCTGTTGATTGGGTTGAAGGAGGTACATTCCAAAACGTGCCTTGCTTGATGGCAGCCCTTGGTAGATGCTGAAGAAGTAAAGCAGTTTCTTATTATGATGATGTTCTGGGAAGAGAGGCCTTCCATTAGGAAGGTGTTAGTGGGAATCGAAGAAGCCCCTCTGGGCTTTATTTAGGAATAAAGGATTGGAGACCCAGGGTTGGAGTGGCTGTATGAACCAAGATTCCAGAAGAGCTTCTCTGTGTCTTCTGTTTCTCAGTAATGATAACTAGTGAAACTCTTAAGACGTTTTAGACTGGATTTTTGCAGGTGCATCAAGAAGGAGTCGGGAGAGATGAGGCCCCACTGAGGGGCCAGGTTGGGAGCGGCAAACTGGGTAATTCAGGAAGGGAAGTGGGAATTCCTTCCTAAAACAAAATGGGACACACTGCTTGGAGAATGATCCCAGACACCTGCTGGTGTGAAGACCCTATAGTTTCCAGCACTGGCCACAGAGTCCATATGTATGCATGTTGAACCCTCCAAAATGAACCCCATAGCATTCCAGCAGCATTCTCAGTCAGGAGATGCGGAAGGCACGGGATAGATTTCGGTCCATCCCAGTGCCTGCATTCCCATCCCCCCCCCCAGCCCCCCGGTGAAGTGTAGTCGGGTTTACCAATACCACCTGGGCAGACAGAGCAGCAAGAGATAGGAAGTTACTTTCTGGGATTTCAATCCCAAAGACAAGGTTTCCAAGCACAAACCAGTGGTGCCTTGTATTATAAGAGACTCGAAGCGTCAGATTCTCACTCGGTTCCTTTTGCTTCTTGTTGTCATGGGGACTTCTTTTCCCTGAGTTATTACATCTTGCACTTCAGCAAAAATTTTATTGCTTCGGGACCATCGAGTCTCGCGTGGGACATTTTTCACTGCTCGTGGTGTAATACACAGAGGTAATTTCTTTGAAATGATTTTTGCTTGAAGTGGTTTTCAATGAATGGAGAAGGGTAAGAGTATGGATGGAGCCCTGAGTTTCTAGCATCAGGTCCAGGCATGGGCATGTACCCTCGGCCTGGCCAGAGCATTTGATGTGAGCATTCACTTGCGCTGGTGGTGCGTAAGCAGGCGGTGGTTCATTTTATCCTCCCATTGGACCACAAAAAGAAAAAAAAAAAAAGGCATTGGTTAATGCTATCATTTTAAGTCTCTTCCAGATCACTTTTAAAAGTTTTCCTTCTGGAACGGAATGTTCTCATCAAAAGGGAATGGTCGCTGCCTCTCAGAGGTGGAGGTTAGTGGTTATACTGGAAAAACTGCCAGACAGAGCAATCTTGATGGTGATGTGGCAGAGTGTGGAATTATGCCCTGGGTGTTGGACGCCCAGCCTCGCATTTTTATCTATTTTTGGTGTTTTACAGGGTTCTTGTATACAAGACATTTTCTTTCATGTTACTACTTTGAGCTCAGACAGTGAGAACAGTTCATTGGGTTTTCTTGTTTCATTTTATTCCTATCCCTCTCTCCTTCTTGCTGGCGTTGGGGGGTTGGTCTCCAAAACCACTTCTAGGTTTGATGATTTGCTAGAAAGACCCACAGAACTCAGAAAAGCTGTTATACTCATGGTTGCGATTTATTACGGTGAAAGGATACACTTTGAAATCAGGGAAGGAAACAGACATGTAGGGCAGAGTCCAGGAGAAACCAGACCCAAGTTTCCAGTTGTGCTCCCCCAGTGGGGTTGGTACAGACAGCAACAATGTGTCACAAATGAGCTAAGTGTTGCCAAGCAGGGAAGCTCCCAGAGGCTTGGTGTCCAGGAATCCTGCTGGGGATCAGTCTCAGAGGCATGGAATTCCTGTGTGACTGACCTCAGTCCCTCGGTCTCCAGGGTCCCCCCACCCTCCCTGCTCCAGAAGTCAAACTGGTGTAGCATGGCCCTGAGTTCCCAGGCCAACAAAAACAGTTGCTCACTATATTGCAATGTTAGCATCATCTCTTGGGCCTGGCCCAATGTCTCAGGTGTGCAGAGATGCTCTTACCATGCAGGAGAATCCAGGGGCTCAGAGTTCATCTTGTAGGACATGGTCAAGTGTCAGTCCTTTCTTTGGAAGCTGCAGGGTTTGAGCGCCCCAAGCCTGCTGAGTGTAAACCCTTTCATACACACTCCATACCAACACAGATTATAGGTCAGGCAATTGCAAACCTTTGGGAAAATGAGGCTGCCTCCTATTATCTGCAAATCAGGGGACTTGCTTAGGATCCTCTGGGAGAGTTGCCTTTCTCTCTTTGCTGTCCCATAGTGAGCAAACAATTTTGTTCAGTATACCTTGGAAGGATAAACTTTTTCATAATGTTTGCAAAGGAGTACTTTAATCATATTTCCAGATGGCCTCTCTTGATCCAAGATTGTGGTAGAAATATTGCAAAGCCTGAGGGACATAACGAGAGATGTTCTGCCCACCCTTCAATCCAGGGAACAAGTTTCAGTCCTAGAGACCAGATTAGGCTTTCTGTTTTTGAAATTTTTGTCTTTAAAACAAATACTCTGGGGTCCTTGGGTGGCTCCGTTGGTTAAGTGTCTGCCTTCGGCTGTGGTCATGATGTCAAGATCCTGGGATTGAGCCCTGAGTGGGGCT
Organism: Leptonychotes weddellii; assembly: GCF_054177405.1. Taxonomy (NCBI): domain Eukaryota; kingdom Metazoa; phylum Chordata; class Mammalia; order Carnivora; family Phocidae; genus Leptonychotes; species Leptonychotes weddellii. The sequence continues at coordinate 5,324 of NW_028033864.1, forward strand.
CCCTCCCTGCTCAGCGGGGAGTCTACTGCTCCCTCTCCTTCTGCCCCTCCCCCTCCCCTCCCCCCAGCTTGTGCTCTCTCTCTCTCTCTCTCAAATAAATAAAATCTTAAAAAAATACTCAAATCAATATGGTAGTTTCCCCTGCTCTTTTCCTGTTTCCCTCACACCCTTCCCTGTCCACCCATGCCCCAGTCCTCCCCCAGACCCTGGGCACCTGATGAGCCTTAGGAAAAATTGCCAAATAGGTAATATTTTTTGAAGGCAGTTTACATCAGCTACGTTTTTACATGGTATGAATTCTATCGACACATGTCTGCTCCAATAAATTGACATTCTCATCCTGATGGACTCATTTCGTGAGCCACATTGATATGCCCTCTCTTAGGCTGACCCTGTAGCTTTGCCACCAAACAATAGGAAATGCATGATTATTTTCATGCTAACGAACACTGGAGAGCAACAAGCCTTTCCTTTCCTAGCTTTTCACAGTGACACCCATTGACCTTCCACTGGCATTCTGAGCATCGCAAGGGACGGTCAGAGCCTGGGTGATTCTGTGAGCTCTTTATACCCCAAAGAAGCCCACAGAAACGCCTTTTGGCAATAAAACCCAAAAAACGTCCTACTACTTGAATGGGACTGATTAGAGTTCTGGAAGGAGGCAGTGTAGTGTGGGTTAATGGAAGCTCTGTATTTTAATTGTTGACCTTGCTCCTGCCACTTCCTAGCTGTGGGACATTGTGTATGTCATCTAATCCTACAAGCTTTTCGTTTTCTCCTCATAAGGTAACGATAGTACCTATTTCATGCCATAGTTAGGCTGATTAGTGTGATAGAACGTATAAGGCTTCCAGCACTGTGCTTAGCACATAGTAAACAGCCATAAAATGGCAACATTATTGTTGTCAACATTAGTAGTAATAATAAAAATAATACATCCTCATGTAGCTAAAGATCTCCATACCTACCCTGTAGATTTATGGGTGAAAGGTGCCTTCCCAATAAGGCAGTCTCTGAGATTCATTGCATGTAGGGGATTTCTAGAACTTTCTGCCTAGAATTCCTCTTCTCTTCTTCCAGGATATGGGGAAATAGGAACAATGGAAGATCAATTGATCTGTTTATCCATCCATTCATTCTTCCATCCATATCTATAGATATAGGTATAGATAGATAAATAGATATAGATGTTTATTGGATATATTTGACATACAACATGTAAGTTTAGAGTGTACAATATGTTACTTTGATGCATTTATGTATTATAATATGACTGTCATTGTAGAGATATTTATCTCAGTATGTAATTACAGTACAGTATTGTTGCCTGCATTCATTATATTGTGAATTAGATTTCTATGGCTTATTAACTACTGATTGCAAGTTTGTACCCTTAACATAACATCAGTCTCATGCCCCACCCCCCATGCCCTGGTAACCATCCATTTTATTTTCTGTTTTCTACAGGTTTGATTTTTTTTTTTTAAGATAATGTGTCTGACTTACCTCACCTAACATAATGTGTTCAAAGTCCATCCATGTTGTCCCAAATGGCAGGATATTGTAATTTCTCACAGCTGAATAATTCTCCTTTGTGTATATATACCTTATCTTTTTCATCCATTCACCTTTCGATGGGCTGGAAGATGTATTTTAGAGCTTATCAAGATATAAGCACATGTATCTTCTTATTTTAAAAGTGCCCATACATTGGTATTGTGAGATATACTCTTGGTATCTTTGGTTATTACTCATCTGAATAATCTTGACTCTTTCCATCCCAAGCCTGGACTTGGATAACTGGATTTGTTATTTTCTTCTCTCAAACATCTTTTTTTTTTTATAAAGATTTTATTTATTTCAGACAGAAAGAAAGCGAGAGAGAGAGAGAGCACAAGTTGGGGGAGGGGCAGAGGGAGAAGAAGACTCCCCACTGAGCAGGGAGCCTGATGGGGGGCAGCTCGATTCCAGGACCCTGGGATCATGACCTGAGCCAAAGGCAGACGCCTAACTGACTGAGCCACCCAGGCACCCCTTCTCTCAAGCATCTTGGTATAGGGTGACTGGGGTTCCCTGGGAGTCCCCTGTGTGCCAGTCGATCCCCGTGCATCAGCTGACAGTGGACACCCTTCTGTATTTGAGTCTGTTTCCCGTGTACCTCAGCATTCAGTGTGGTCACATGGCATCACATTTTACAAAGTAGTGAGTGATAGTCTCTAACATGACTCCTTTCTTTGGTTCAGAAAGACACATAAGAGTTTCACTCCAGCCTGGGGTATAGTATTAAACATCATGGTGTAGAAAAAACAACAGTGGGCTGGAAGCTGGTGGGCTTGGATTCTGGTCGCTGTCCTGTCCCAAACTTTTTGTTTGAATTTGGGGGAAAAAATCACCTCCTGTCTCTGGGTCTCAGTTTCCCTCTCTGAAATATGGGGAGGCAGGGAAGATTAGATTGGTTAAGAGGCTTGGGTGTGGGTTAGGCTGGGTTCTTTCAGCTCAGAAGCACATGGTGGTGGCGTTTCATGGGTATGCGTAGGCTGCCTGAGTTCCAATCCTCCCTCGGCTTTGTGACTTTGCACACATTACTTAACCTTTCTGTGCCTCAATTTGCTTTTTTTAAAATAGGGGTCCTTGTAGTCTTGCTATGAGGATTGAATGGGTTTAAATAAAGGTAGTGTGTTTAGAATGGCACCTGGCACTTGCATTAAATGCTACATGGATGCTACATGGTGTTATTATATAGGCGGGGATTAAGTTCACTCCTGTAAAGAAATGTGCTCTCTAAAAAAATTTTGAAAACGTGGTTCTCTCAGTCTGTCTTCATAGATATTTATTTACTAGAAGGAAAGACACAGGGTCATGTGATCCTAATGGCAGCTGACTTTTGGTCTTGGTGTGGGGACTATGCTGGGGTTGTGGAGGGTGACAAATTCTAGGCCTGCTCAAAGGGCAGTTCTTCCTCTTTCCTGGCCTCCCACTGCTTTGTTCGGGGAGGTGGGGCAGACTCAGTGTTGCCAGATCTTCCGTTTTGCAAGAAAAAACCAGATCTCTGAATTTTTACATGAGATCTCCCAATTTTTTTAGATTGCCACAAGTGTGTAAAATCACAGGATGGGCCATGCAGACCCATCCATGCAGGGTTCTTGTCTTGGCTCTCAGGTCTCAGAAGTCCACCTACTCATTTGTTGGAATGGTGCCCTGGAGTCAGCAGGACGTGAATGTGAGCGTGTGGACTTGGGGACAGAGCTAAGACCAGGAACCAGGCCCCTAACTCCCAAACCCAAGGCTGTCTGCCATAAACCACTTATCCAATACATATGGATTGTGTGCTTCATGCTTCTGTTCCGGGTATTGTATGGGGTGCTGGGGCGCAATGGGACCCTTGACAGATACAGTTCCTCCCTCTTAAGGAATTTACAGTATAAATTCAGCCTCAAACCAACCAACCATCCCAGGCCTTTCTGGTCTCCTTAGGAGGCTGCCAGCGAGTGTAATGAGCAGACTGGTGTGATTTGGACAGGTATGCTGGTGAATGCAGGGGACCCATCCCCTGTGACGCAGTTGTATCCCAACATAAGCCTTTGAGAGGGAGAGTGCTTGAAGTCAGTGGGGACAGCTCATGGTGAGATTTCAGGCTTTATTATGTGGGTGGTGAGGGGACCAGTGACTATTTTGGCCCAGTGGAGTTTTCTTGTGTGTCTTACCTCATTCTCCCTGGGACGTTCATACCAGGCTATAGAGGGCTGACCTTCCTGGGGGGAAGTTGTCTCTACAGTGCAGTGTGCTTTGTGAATTCTGAACCCATCTTTGATGTAAAAAAAACCCTTGGCGAGGTAGCTGATTCCTTAGGGTATTGCAGTGAGTACACATCCAGTATTTGTGCAGTGAAGAGCTTGGCCACCAGCCCCTTGCACTCTAATAGAAGAATCTCATTCAAAACTTGGGTAAGAGGCCAACACGGTCCCCTGAGGTGAGCATTTAGGCCATCGGCATTACAGAACATAGTCATGGATATCGGTTTTGTAAGTCAGGACTCTGTTGCAAGTGACATCATCCTTCCTCACAAAGGAATTTGTTCAACGAACTGAAAAATCTCGCCTTGTCCAGAGGTTCCAGGAAAAGCTCTAGCGAAGGACTCAAAGCCTTTGGGTCTCTGTCTCTAATTGTTTGCCCTGCTTTGCACTGGCTTTATTCTCAGGCAGGCCTCCCTGATGTGGCGGCCACCAGAGATTCCAGGCTTACTCTCAGATAGCCCACCCCTCGAAGAGGAAATGGGATGTTGGTTTCTCAACTAGATTCAGCAGAAGTTCTAGGCTGATTCTCATCGGCTCCGACTGGGCTCCGTAGCCATCCCTGGACCAGTCGCTGTGAGCCTGCTGGTACAGACCTGGGTCTCCTGCCAACCCTGGGGCTGGGCTGGAGGCAGCCTGCCCCAAACTCTGTCTACTGACTCACATGCTAATCTCTTGTGAAAGCACACTCGCAGACACACCCACAAATCACATTTTCCAAACTATCTGGGCATCCTTTAGCCTAGTCAAGCTGACGCAAAAAGTTAACCCATCTCCAAGGCCGAGTGAGGACACTAATTGGAATGACGATCCAAAACAATGTTGGAAGAGCATGTCTTTGGGGATATGACCATTCTGGGTCATAATGTCCCCTGCAGAGTGACCTCGACCCTTTAAATATTGGGTGTGATTCATTTGAAGTGAGGAAAGAAACCATGCCATGGGAGGTTGCTCATGAATATCTGTGGGGCGGGGGTTCATCATCTGGATTTTGAGAGCGTTCCTGTGAAGATTATGTGCTGTATAGCACATA
>NW_028033865.1:0-545 GCF_054177405.1 Leptonychotes weddellii
TGAGCTCATATGATACATGTGTTTCTCTGACTGACTTGTTTTGCTCAGCATAATACCCTCCAGTTCCATCCACGTCGTTGCAAATGGCAAGATTTCATTCCTTTTGATGGCTGCATAATATTCCATTTCTTCTTTAACCATTCATCTGTTGATGGACATCTTGGCTCTTTCCATAGTTTGGCTATTGTGGACATTGCTGCTATAAAACATCAGGGTGCACGTACCCCTTCGATCCCTACATTTGTATCTTTGGGGTAAATACCCAGTAGTTGATGCAGTCATTTGAATCCAAATGGCTTGATCAGAGTAAAAATATCTTTTAAAAATATTCAGTAATAGGCAAAATAGGCCCCTCTGACTTACACTTAATCTGTTAGCTGCTATTCTGACTATGACAAACTTTTGTACTTTTTGCATCTATATTATTTTAATAGTTAGGTATAGTTTAATAGCGTGAGAAAGTATTTTAATATAATCTCATAAAATAAACTATAAAGTTATAGTTCAATGGTTATCATAATAACAAATACATTTTAAAAATAAGT
>NW_028033866.1:0-545 GCF_054177405.1 Leptonychotes weddellii
CTACCCACTAGGTAAGCAGGGTGAGGTCGGTGAGTGGTAGGATGTAAGAGCAGGTGGTGTATTTTCAGAAAGGGATTCACATATATTCGAGAAACACTTCGCTCTCCTCCTCCGTTGCTTCCTACCCCAGATGCAGAGTTTGTTCCAGCAGGAGCAGCGAGTGCGCAGGAGCAGCGAGTGCTTGTTTGCCTGAAATTTCTTTATTGCTTCAAGAGCATCATCCGAAATTTTCCCGCAGAAAGTGTACAGTCACTATTGGGGTCATTGTGGTGGGGATTGGAGGTTGACTAGCTGGCCTTCAAGTTCCCTGGGCCTGGTGGCAGTGACTGACAGTCACGCTGCCTATCGCTTATGTAAAAGTTACTTCGGGGGCTTCAAAGTGATTCAGCTGGCGAAGTATAGACTTAAATGCTGGGGTCAGCTCTTTTTTTTTTGGTCTCACATTTCTCTTCTGTAGCCATCCCAAACACATGCGTGTCACTTCTTCCTTTTTTTTTTTTTAAAGATTTTATTTATTTATTCAACAGAGAGAGAGAGAGACAGCG
>NW_028033867.1:0-545 GCF_054177405.1 Leptonychotes weddellii
GGTGATGGTGGAGGTGGTGGAGGTGATGGAGATGGTGGTGGTGGACATGATGAGAACCACCATTTGTTGTTTTCACTGTGTACCAGGGAATCTGCTCAGAACTTTACTTACGGTATCTTATTTAAGTATACCAATCTGAGTTTCATTCACGAGGGTTTAAAGGGTTTTCATTTAAGGTTTTCTGCAAAAACATTATACTGAAAAAATAAATACACTTTATGACAATTTAAAGTAATCTTTGAAAAGCAGAAATCACCCAAGACTCATCACAGATTTGCCCCAATTACCTGTGTATTTTGAACAAATGAGTCAGAATATTACAGGTAGAATTTTCATTTCACTAGGGGTGTGTGTGTGTGTGTGTGTGTGCACGTGCGCATGCATGCACACGCATATGTGTGGTGTATGCATGCACACAGTTTCTCTGGTTTGAGTGCCCAGCTTCACACTGTCTAGGGGTGTGTGCATATGTGTGTGTGTGTGTGCACAAGCACATGTGTGGTGTATGCACGCACACAGGTTCTCTGGTTGTGTGTCCAGCTGCA
>NW_028033868.1:0-545 GCF_054177405.1 Leptonychotes weddellii
TGAGTCATGCTTTATAGTTCAAAAATGTCCTCTGATGCATTATTTTCACATAATCATCTCACCAGTCTTGGTATTAGGCAATTCAGAGACCAGGCCCTCATTTTAAGAAGAGGAAACCAAGGCTTAGGGAGATGTGCTCATGTATGTGCAGCTGTACGACTAGATGTTACCAGAGGAGGTACTTCAGCCCCAGCACAGAGGGCAATGCTGCCTTCTTCTTCACCACCTCTGTTGCCACGTAGAATAACAATAACCAGCTCCGTACTTCTACATCACAGCTGCATGGAGTTCAAAGAGTGGATTCTCATCCAAAGTTCAAGTGCTTGTACTAAGGAACACCAACTGGTGTTGGATATAAAATGTTAGTAGACAAGAGTGTTCTTAAAGAATCCAGATGCTCTTACCACCAAGAAACACTTTTTGCTATATATCTGAATCTCTTTCTAGAAAGAGTAGGGAAACATTATAATGGAAGTATAAAAGTTGCTTGCCCAAGGGCATCATAGCTATAAACACATAAATTAGAATACAAACTAAATGTCAGA
>NW_028033869.1:0-545 GCF_054177405.1 Leptonychotes weddellii
CTGACTGAGAGCCGCCACAGTGATGACAGAACTGGGGACAACTCAGAGGTGCGTTGACCAGCTGGAATTCACAGACTTGGTGGCTGTTTGAACATGCAGGGTGGTGGGGAGAAGGCTCTAGGCTGCTGCCCCCAAGGCTGACGTGGGAGCACATGGTCAGTGGGGTTTGAGTGTGTGGTGCGGAGCACCTGCAGACATAGACTTCTCCAAAGCAGTGGAAGGAGCCGAGAAGACCACTGTCCTCCAGCTGTTCAGAGCCCCCCCAAGAATGAGCAGGCTGGGACCAGGGGCCTGGAGCTGGCGCATCTTTGGGGGCCACTTTTGCCTGCTCTCGGCCCGGGTCACAGTCAGGATAATTAGCAGTTACTCAGGACTGCTCTTTACCCGAAAAGTCGCAGGGCCTGTGAGGCAGGCCGTCTTACCTCCGTTTCACGGAGGAGAGAACAGAGACTGAGTGGGCCTGTGGTCCCCGAGTTAGGACAAGGGGCTAGACTCATCCCACTCCAAAGCCTCTGCCACTGCCCAGCCTGACTGGGCCTGCCACC
>NW_028033870.1:0-545 GCF_054177405.1 Leptonychotes weddellii
TTAAATAAAATCTTTAAAAAAATTAAAAAAAGAAGATGGGCTCGAATGCTCAGAATTAAGATACTGGCCCAAGGATGCACATCCAACAAGAGGGGGCCTCCTGCCCCCGGCTGGAGTGCTCCTTGAACCAGGCCCTGGGTGCTCCCCCGTGGCACACGTGCTGATGGCACCTTGGACGTGCCACACTTGGTCACTTTGCTGACTTTCCTCTATGGCCGGTCTGTTGAAGGTCCCCTGTATCCCCCATCCCCAAGGCTTCATCTCTCCTATCTGTGCTTCCAGAACTCCCCTTCCCCCGCTGAGATTCAGGCTCACGTTTTCTCCCTCTTAAGCCACCCAGATGTCCCAGAGACACCTTGGACTTGCCATATCCAGCACCGGACTTATCATCTGACCTCAAGGCTGCAGGGCAGGGAGGTGGCATGAGCTCAGGTCCTGGGATTAGACTGTGTTCTCATCCTGGCTCACCACCTACTTGCCACGGCCTTGGGAGGCTACTTGGCCTCTTTGTGCCTTAGCCTTCCCATCTGTAAAATGGGGATGAA
>NW_028033871.1:0-545 GCF_054177405.1 Leptonychotes weddellii
GCACAGTCAGTGGGTCGTCCAACTCTCCACTTTCAGTTTCGGCTCAGGTAGTGATCTTGGGGTCATGGGATCCAGCCCCACATTGAACCCCACCTCGCAGGCTCTGCACTCAGCATGGAGTCTGCTTAAGTTTTTCTCTCTCTCTCCCTCTGCCCCTCCCACCCTCAAATAAATAAATAAATCTTTACAAAAAAAATAAAGTAAAATATGTGCTACAGCAAGAAGGGGTGGGATGCATGAATCATAATAGCAAACAGGTTAGTGAATCTATGTAAGCATTAATTTTCAATAATAATTATTTTGATAGGTTTTGAAAATTAGGTGGGTTCTACTGTAGACACACACACAAAATGTTACGTGACAAGGTTATTCACCACTGCATTGTTTGAAACAGCACAAATTAGAAACAACTTCAATATTCATCCATACATTGAAATACTATTTGGCCATTAAGATGAATAAAATACATTTTTGAATACCGTATAGAATAAATATATTTCTGTATGAGTCAGATTTTTCTGCATTAACAACTACAACATGTCAGT
>NW_028033872.1:0-545 GCF_054177405.1 Leptonychotes weddellii
GCTCAAGCTACAGGTGGTCTGCCTTTCTGTTACTTGTGGGAAAACCTTCCTGATACAAAACTCAACAAATCATTTTCTGTTTAACCTTATAGTTGGGCTTGCCATTCCATGAAAACACTAAACACTTTCTCTCCTTTAAATCTCTACTCTTTCCTCCATGAAGAGGGCCCCTTCTCTCTTGGTGAACTTGGTCCTAAAAGCTTCTGTGAAAGGGGTCCTCTGTAACACTTTCCCAGAGATCCCAAGTTACCAGCACTCTTCCTCTTCTGGGACCCCCAACACCCACACTCTCTCCATTACAGCCCTTCCCACATGTAGCAGCACGTTCCACCATGAGTCCTTTTGAGGCAGGACCATGACATCTTCATTACTGTGTCTCTTGTGGTTGACACAGCTCCAGGTAGAATGAAAGATGCCTGCCTCGTATCTATACCTCAGATGGAAAGCAAATCAAGTACTGAGCTGGGTAACTGAGGAGGAGAGGTGTGGAGGAAGAGAAATTTGGACGACCATAAAGGCACACTGCAAAGTGAACCCTCTTCTTA
>NW_028033873.1:0-545 GCF_054177405.1 Leptonychotes weddellii
CCTCAATCCTCAATTTTAGAGGCAAAATGTTTTCTGATTGGAAAGATGGAGTCTTTTTCAAAATGCATGCTGGCCTCTCAGATTAATTATCCAGATGTCTGCCCCTGGACCTGTTCTATCCTGTCCATTCTTCCTTTTCTCTACCATCCTTGGCTCCCTATTTGTCTTGCGCTACTGCCACCTTAATAAGCCTCAACAGCAAGATTTCTCAGGAAATAATCGGAAAGTGATTAGTCCTTTACACTTATCCAGTCCATTCAGAAGTAATTTTCCACCAAACATAAATGATTAAAAATGATTAGCATCTACCTAAATGATGTTATGGTGCCAGGTTTTTTTTTCCTGTTGGCACAATGCCACACTCTCCCTTCTGTAGTCTATAATTGCAGGGGCTGGAAGCCTATAACTCCGTTCCCCAAATTCTTTACCAACTGGCTTCCAGGCAGGTGTGGCCAATGGGAGTCACTGGTGGGAGAAAAGAATAAGCCATTCTAGTCTGGTCCCAGTGGTAGAAGTGTCTCAATGGCAGACTGGCACTGGCCACG
>NW_028033874.1:0-545 GCF_054177405.1 Leptonychotes weddellii
AGGTCTGCAAGGTTCCCAGATGACTAACAAAGCCCATCCCGGGCCCCAGGCGGCTCAGCCGCTCCCGCAAACAGGGCCAGCGTGGCCACTCTGCCAGGGGGGCGAGTGTCAGTCGGGAGCCAGGACCCCAAGTACACACCGCCAAGCCAGCCCGACAGTCATGCCTGCGACAGACTTCCTCCAGCCCAGTGGGTCAGGGAGGGCTTCCCAGAGGCAGCAGCGCCCAAGCCAAGTCTGGAGTGAGCCAGGCGGACGAGGAGGGGCGGCCGTTCCCGGCAGAGCGACTGTGTCTGCAGAAACAGGCTCCGAGGCTGCAGCATTCCCATCCAGCGGTGGCAGACGCACTGTGCAGCCCCCAGGGTCAGCCCAGAGGGGAGGGGACACGGGCCGTGGGCGGGTAAAGGGAGGAGGACTCCCAGCTCTGGGGGTAGTGAGTGGATGCAGAGGGCGGGGAGGGGTGAGGCCTCTTAGAAGCCTGGGCTTCGGATCCGAGTGGCGAGGAGGAAGGGAGGAGCGTTGGTGGGAAAACGAGGATTTGGGTTTGG
>NW_028033875.1:0-10146 GCF_054177405.1 Leptonychotes weddellii
TTTTTTTTTAAAGATTTTATTTATTTATTTGACAGAGAGAGACACAGCGAGAGAGGGAACACAAGCAGGGGGAGTGGGAGAGGGAGAAGAAGGCCTCCCGCGGAGCAGGGAGCCCGATGCGGGGCTCGATCCCAGGACCCCGGGATCATGACCTGAGCCGAAGGCAGACGCTTAACGACTGAGCCACCCAGGCGCCCCTCCCATGGATTCTTGAATGGAGAAGACTACCTTAACTCTCAAGAGCCCCGTTGGCAAACATCTTCGTATCCAGTGGCCAAAACTGACCTGGAGTTTCTTCATATATTATTCAAGTGTTTGTTCAAAACTTTTACCGAGTGTAAAGTACACAATCTCATCAGCTAACTGGCTCTTGCCTTTCAAGAGCTCAACTCTTCTGCATCTGAACTCAACCCCTGAATATTTAAATTTTAATTGTTGCCTTTTTTGATTACTAGTGTATTATCTGGTAAAATGTCTTTGCGTGCTTGTATGTATTGTGTCGTGTTTTATGGGTATTGAAAAAACTTGGTATTTATTTATAAAATCCATAGTAACTACGGACTAAGGTAACTTAAAAGGAAAACACAAAATACCTTCTTGTATAAAGGGTTATTCTGTTCTGCTCTGTTGTAAGTAACATGCAGAGGAGAAAGAGGAAGAAGCAACAGTTGCTGGCAATGTTAGAGCACTGAGTGACATGCTGAGTCACCGCAAAGAATAGAATTTGCAAAGTAATGATTCACCTCTAGGAGCTTATTGGGTATAACTGCTCTGCCCTGAGTATCCCTGGAAAACTGACCAACAGCATTTGTTGACCCATTTTATAGTAACCCAGAGTTACCTTAAGTATTCCATTTTGTAATCCCTCTATGGAAAACCTATAGAATCAAGACATATACTAGTCTCAGTTGCGGAAGAGCAAAACCTAAAGTATTTCTGCAGTTTCTGGTCTGGTGAATGTGCCACGCAGTTTATTTTTCAAAAAGTGACACATAAAACACTTAATTCAATTTAACAACAAGGTTTGGCTTCTAGGCGGTTTCTTGTGTGTGACTTCAACAGGTTTTCTTAGGTTGACTAAGAGCATTTGTAAGGAGTATCACATGAATTAATGATGGTTGTGCACAGAAAATTAAGTGTTACCTTCCTATTTATGCTGCTATATCCCTTGGTGCAAATCCCAGTGGAAGACCTACTTCTCCACGAACAATTCCTAGCAGAATATCCTTCCAGTTCCATGATACTAGAGAGAGAACTTAAAACATATGAGAGGGGGAAAAAAAGCACATTTGGGCTTTTCACTCTTTATTACCTTGGTGATATGGTCACGCACTCTTTTTTTCAAAGCTGTAAAGCTTTTGCTGCAATGAAAATCCTTCCTGCCAGGTTGCCCAGCAACAGCTAAACCATAGTAAATGAGGACTATTTCACACTGTTACAAAGACAATCCCTTGTGGAATGAGATGGTACTCTTAAGAATCCTCTATTTCATGTGTTTATTGAGATTAGTAGCTTCAGCCTGTTCTGGTTTATTGTGAGGCAGAAGGCCTTGGGTTAGTCCTGTCTGGTCTCTATCTCTGATTTGATGGGTGAAGACACATATGGGGGTGCTTGCTTAATGTCACCTTGGGAGCAAAAGTGGGAAGAGGGACACGTTTGTCTGCAAAGCCAGCTCCATTTTAGTCTGTGATTTCTCGAAATTAATTTTTAATTACACCGTGATACATGAATACGTTCTCCTTATAAAAATGGAATGATATGATGAGTCTGAGATTCCCTTGACCACTCTTTTCAAGCTAACTCATTCCCAGAGGTCACCGTTATTATCAGGGCATTGAGGATCTATCTGAGAATATTTCCTGTATATTCACATACGTGTATATGCATGTGTATGGGTTAAGGGACATGGTTTTGTGTGTGTATATATGTGTTTGCTTTACAGAAAGGAAGATCATACTATGTGTTTTGTTAGTCACTTGCTTTTTTCAGTCAACACTATTTCTGGGAGATCTTTTATATACATACTATTCCTTTTAATACCTGTGTATATTCCTTGGTTTGGCATACACACAATAGTTCACTCAGCCCTTCTGCCCTTAGTGAACAGGGATGTTGTTTCCAGTTTCCTTTTACTTTCCCACCTCCTGGAATTGGCCAATTCTTCCTACCCTTGGGCTACCGGGGTCCATGCATTGTCCCCATGATGCCAAATAGTACTCACTGAGCCCACTGGGCCACCTTCTGTCATGTAAAGTTTCCTTTTCATTTATTGAGAGACAAGTGCCAAGTTCAACTACCTTGTTCTGGAGTCTTCCTCCATTTCAGAACTCGGGATGACTCCCTGCTACTTGCAACAGTAGTTCTCAAACTTCCCAGTTGTGTTTGTGCTTCTGAACTTCGCTTATTTTGTTTTCTCTGCTTCGATTTCCTTTTTAATTCTCCCCTTTTAGCCCTCAGTTCCACCTGGCAGATTTCTACTCATCACTCAAGGCCCAGTTTAAATGTCACTTTCTGCACAGTCTCCCTCTGCTCTCTCCCTGACCTTCCCTTTTTACTTGTTTTTTAAATTCCATTACTAATAAAATGTATGCTTTGGTACACACACACACACACATACACACACACTCATTGTACACATATTTTTTACATTCAGTTATACAGGGTTCCCAGGTATGGTTGTTAAGGCTGTGTACTGCACAGGACTGTGGGGCGTCGTTCACATTAATAATGGTTGCATATTTATTTTGTAATATGTTTATTTGAGGGGCACCTGGGTGGCTCAGTCGGTTAAGTGACTGACTCTTGAATTCGACCTGGGTCATGATGTTGGGGTTGTGGCACTGAGCCCCATGCCAGGCTCTGTGCTGAGTGTGGAGCCTGCTTGGGATTTTCTCTCTCCTTCTCTCTCTGCCTTCCCACCATGCACGTACCTGATCTCTCTCTCTCTCAAATAAATAAATAAAATCTTAAAAAAAAATCTTTATTTGAATTATTGTGTTTTGACCACAGCTCAATTTATTTACCTTTCTAAGGTAATAATTTTAGGCACTCCACTGTGTTTTTATCCTTCAGCTTTGCGGGGCACGGGGATGTTAATAATAACTGATATATGTATAACACTTCACATAATTACAAGGCATATTCACATATAATGATAATAATAGTTTCCATTTTAGTCTTTTTATTATATGCTAGGCATCTCTCAAGAAGATTTTTTACATGCATTCATTATTTCATTTAAACAGCATAAGTACTGGGGCGCCTAGGTGGCGCAGTAGGTTAAGCGACCGACTCTTGGTTTCGGCTCAGGTAGTGATCCCAGGGTCCTGAGATCGAGCCCTGAGTCAGGCTGCACTCTCAGTGCGGTCTGCTTCAGATTCTCTCTCCTTCTCCCTCTGCCCCTCCCCACCCTCCGCACTCCTCACACACACACACACACTCTCTCTCTCTCTCGCAAATAAATAAATAAATCTTAAAAATAAAAATCATAATTACATGCAAAAATAGATATCATTAGTTCCACTGAACGGTGAGGGAAACTAAAGGACAGTGAGGTTGAGTGACTTGCCCAAGGCCATTAACACTAAGTGAAAGCACTGTCTATGTCCCTACTCCTTGACCCGCCATGACCCATTTTATAGAGGAGGAAACAGAAGCTCAGAGTGGTTAAGAGCCTTATCTTTACCTTGTAACTCAAAAGCTCATATGCTTTGCTCTATTGCATACTAGCCCTTAGATTATCTTTTTTTTTCAATTTTTATTTTTTTTAAAGACTTTTTTTAAATTTATTTATTTGGCAGAGAGATAGCACAGGTAGGCAGAGTGGCAGGCAGAGGGAAAGGGAGAAGCAGGCTCTCTGCTGAGCAGGGAGCCCGATGCGGGGCTCAATCCCAGGACCCTGGGATCATGACCTGAGCCAAAGGCAGCCGCTTAACCGACTGAGCCACCCAGGCGCCCCTAGCCCTTAGATTATCTTAATATTAAAACCAAAATGCTCTAATTGCAGTTTTTTTTAAATTAACTGTGAATTTTTGGTAAAACTTAACGATAAAACCACACCTTGCAGACGAAGAGATTGGAGTTGAGAAAGTTTTAGTGACTGGCCCAACATATATCTAGTAAATGGCTAGGCTGGGATCTGCACCCAGGGATTCTGACTTCAAATGCCTTACAACATCTTACAATCAGGTTATGGACTGCAGACGGCCCCACTTCCCCCCGGGTCTCACCACCGTGTCACTCCAGGGCTGGTGTCTCCATCAACAGCCAGCAGCCCACATCACCACCCCCAAGGACAAGGTCGTGATGTCTATTTATTCCCCACACGTTTTCTTGTCACCATGGCTAGCACTCGTTAGGACACATCTTGCCAGACGTGGGACGGACTGCGGGTGTCTGACAGTGCCCGTCTTCCTACTAGTTACCTATGACACACACGTACTGGGTCTACCTCGCAGACGGCCCGGACCACCAGGGAACCTCACACGATCCAGATGCCAACGCTGGCGCCCACAGACCCGACCCCCCTCGCCCATCCTGCCTGAGTAGAGGCCATGGGCACATCCACGGTGGCCTCGTGTCCTGCGCAGGCTGGCATGCCTTGATTCCTTTTGGGACATGGCACCGCCCCTTTTGAACACGATCCCTTTTGAACTTCAGGTGATAAAAGCAGAGGACATGATCCCTTTTGAACTTCAGGTGATAAAAGCAGAGATACATATAGCTGTTCACCTGACTAGAATGCCAAGGGCGCCTAGCTGGCTGAGCGTCATCTGGGAAAGCTGGAACCTGCTGGGGGAGGGGGCGGGGACCTGAGTGGCACATGGCGGAGCTGCCTGGACCCCGAGGAGAGGCAGGGCGCTATCTGTGCTTGTAGATTCTGGCCGGGGCCGATACCTTTGTACTTGTTCTGAGAGGGATGAGACGGTGCTGTTTTGACAGGCGGGGCACCAGAAGCTGCTAAGTCAGTGCTGCCGTGTCCCTGGGGGTGGGGGGCTTGAGGGGGGTCACTCAGCTCCCCGCTCTGCCTCACTTGCCCATTGGCTGGTTCGCCAGGGCTTTGGGAATATTGCAAGGAATGCATGTGTGGAGCATGGGAGAGTAAGACTAGTTTTGAAGGAGGTCCTATCAGTTAGAGAACGAGGGCCCGTCTGCAGTGAGAGAAGTCCCAGTTTTGGAAGGCAAGCCTGCTCCATTCGGAAGCCCAAGATGTTTTCCTCATATCCCTGCACCTGACTCACCGCTAACTTCCCAGCTGGGCATTTCTTCTGAGCCCCTCACGTCACAGAGCAGGGCTGCAGTGATGAGCTCCCACTTGAAGGCCACAAGCCCTGGTCTGAGGCCTCAGAAGGCCATACTCTCGGCTTTTGGTGTACTGCCCTTTAGACAGGCTTAATACGGGAACCCAAATTGATTGCTTTTTGAATTTGTTGTTTTGTTCATTTCATATAAAACAGCAACTGATCACGGGCTCATTAACTAGTTGTGGGCAAGTCACGGAGGCTCAGCGCATGAGGTTGGGACTTACTGTTCTGCCGCCCAGCCGAGCAGGAGGCAGGCATGAGGCCCGCAGGCGGGAGGGCAGTCCAGTGTCCGGGGTGCGCTTGAGTAACGCAGTGGGCTTTGCGGTTCTGTGCAGGATGTGCGATCAGGAGGGGGTATGAATCGGCGGTTAGTCCATGCTTCCCACCGAGGGAGCTTTTCGTTTTAAACCTATTTTCTTGGCATGGCTCCCTGTTCCTTTACTTCTCGGTTTCCCTGCTCTGCATCAGCGAGCTGTTGCTGCTAACCCCAGCATCTGAGCATCTGGCTGCCGCCACGGGGATCCCGGCCTCCTCTCTGGAACAGGCGGGCTTGGGGGCAGTTCCTGCCCGGGGCACAGGCACTGTGGAGAGTGAAAAATGCCCAAGGTTTTGCAGCTCATGTGACCCAAGCACCCAACTATTGGAAACATGGGAGAGCTGGGAAGATAATCGCGACAGCGTGGCGAACACAAAAGACAAGAAGCAAGAAGCAAAACACACACACACAAAAACCAAACAAAAGGACAAGCAACAACAACAACAACAACAAAAACCCAAATGAAAGAACCAGAGCTGAGGTGAGGGATGGAATAATACCTGCGCTGGGGCACATGCAAAGTGTGAACCGGGGACAAGTGGGGCAGGGCAGAGGCATGGCAATCACCACAGGAGGCGCAACTTCTAGACACTGGCGATTCTGAGGTCGGGGAGGCGGTAGGACAGCCGTCTGGAAGGGAAAGGAGTCTCCAGGGAGAAGAGGTTCTGGAGTCCAGCCGCTACCTGTGAGAGGAAGGGCGAGACTGTGCGGTCAGACGGTCAGAGTCAATGTCTGTGGGAGACGGGCACCCCTGGCTGATACCAAGTCTGGTTCTTGCAGCACTGTTGACCGTTACCACTGGCCACAGAGCTGACAGTCTGTGGTGGAAAGTGTCTGTCACGTGCTCACACCAGCCCAGGTGGGTCAAGAATTGACAACATCCATTAGGAATTAGGTCCAGCCGAGGGTCAGGGTGAGCTCTGTTTTCTGCCTGTACTTCTTGATTCCTGCCTCATTGCTAAGCTGACGTTTAGGTACGTTCTCATGCCGACCAGTTTCTGTAGGTCTTCCAATCACCAAAGTAGGACTTAGGACCCACAGATCTGAGCCTTCTTTCTGACTCCCTCAGTGCTGACTTGGACATCTCTGAAATAGCTGTGGAAGATTCACAATTGATTGGTGGCTCATGTGGCCCTAGAAAGCATTTCTTAACTCTCGATATGATTGTACCCAATGGACTAGGAATGTTCCCCTGTGCTTATGCTACTAAGATGACTTAAGTCATGCCAACTTCTCAATTAACAATCAGAAAGTGTACTGTGGACCTGGTGAAAAATCATATGTCAAAGGTGCTTTGTCACAGGCAGACATGAATTTGGGGAAAAGTAGATTTGATGCTCAAAGTGCACTCCCAGCCTGGGTTTATTTACACTCAAATTCCTCAATATCTGCTAACAAAGATGTCTCTTCCCAATAGGAATGCCAGACTGCAGAGAGATTTCCCCTGGGAGCCTTACACATCTGGATTAGAAATTAAAAAAAAAAAATCATCCAGTTACTTCTGTATAGTTGGAAGTTTAGCAGAATATAGCCATAAGAATAAAGCTATATAGCTTTGTCCCTTCCAGCTCAGAGGTCTTCCCATTTTACCAGGCTGCACCCCAGGTCAATTAAATCAGAGTCTCTGGGGAGACCTCAGCATCAGTAACTTTGCAAAAGTTCTCTAGGGGATCCCAGTGTGCAATCAAGGCTAGGGCCCACTGCTATAAGAGTGAGCTGTGCTCTCTAAGGCCAACTTATAAAATTGAAACCAGGTCACAGGTGTGATGGGATATAGATGCTCTCAATCCTTAGCATGACCAGAGCTACTTGGCAGGGCGGTGTTACCTGCGGCCTCAAACCTCCTCCCCTAGGTTGCTGAGGAACATGACCATTTTCCATGTGACACAGGCTGAGAGCACCTGGTGGTTTAAAATCAATTCTTCCATTTACAGAAAGTCGGCACGAGTGCCATGTAGCCAACAGCAGTCAATGTAAGCCGACCTTGGGGCCAACCCTGTAAACTGGCAGCTTCCAACATACAGCACCTGCTATGTGTGTGTTTCATTTCTCTCTCCCTCCTTCCCTCTCTCCCTCATCTGTCTGTGTCCCGACTGTCTGCCTGGCTGCCTACCTGTCATTCAATTTACTTATTTATATTATGTTCCCAACAGTTTTTAAAAAGGGAGTCCTTGGAAAATATTATTATTAATCTTTAATAAGTAGAAGACATTAATGAGTGGTTGTTTAGGTTCCTGCTCCTCTGGATTTATTTACCCAGTCTCATATTCTGGAATTGCCTTATGTGTGCACTTCTTGCATCGCAGGATTTACTTATCTGGTGTCTCACAGGAATCCCCTTATCCACATTTCCCTGTTTCCGTACCTTTCCCATTCTTCACGGCCCACTACCAGTGCTGTCTTCTTGGCACAGGCCTGCCATCAGAAAGAGAATCTCGTGCATTTCTGAGCATTGCAGCCCAGATCTTAAAGCATCTGTCACTCCGCCCGGCAAGCAGGTGGTTGTCTGTAGATAGGTCTTATCTCCTGGTGGTGGATGTTATTGGTGACCTATCAACCTCCCACTCACCTTGTAACAGATTGTATTTTCCAAAAAGAAGTTGCAGCAATAATTCCAGTCTCCTATATTCTTCCAGAATCTTGCCATGGAACCATCAAGATGTGGAGTTTATGTTCCCTTCCCTTGCACCTGGGTGGGTCTTTGTGACTTCCTGTGCAAACAGATGTGACAAAAGTGAGGCGAAGTTAGAAAAGGCTACAAAGCATCCCCCTGACTCTATCTTAGGACATGTACCTCCAGAGCCCTGAGTTGCTGTATAGGAAATCCAGCGACTTGCAAGCTGCATGCTGGAGAGATGATGCAGAGGCCTGACAGAGATAAACAGAGATGCTGCCGAGCCCCCTGGCGATCTTCAAGGAGCCCCTCCTCCAGCTGATGCCATATGCAGCAGAGATGAGTTGTCCCCTCTGAGTCTTGCCCAAATTGCAGACTTGTAACCTAAAGAAGATGGTTATCAAGATCGTTTTCAGGCCACCAGGTTTTGGGTGGTTTGCTATGCTAATAAGCAACCAGAGCATTACTCTTCCTCCTTCTTAACACAATTTCAGTGTTGTTCAGCTCTCTAGCCCTTTCCCACCAGCTTGTGTGCCCGATTTAGAGGGAGCTGGCCCCATCCCCAGTTCTGCGGGTGGCTCTGTTTGGGCTAAGGGGATTCCTGTCCACTTGTAAGTGATTGTTTCAGGATTCAATTCAGGCCCAAGTACAAGAGGAGAGGTTTGTTGAGGATTTCTTGGTTTGGTTCTTTTCTCTTTTCTGGGAAAACTTCTGGAAGCTACTTTTTCCCTCTCTTTTCAGATTTTTGTTATGTGCAGACATGAGGTCCAGAACCACTATACCAATATGATTACTAGCCTGAGATGAGTCTCCCTCACCAAGAAAAGCAGAGGCCAAAAGAATCATGGAGGAACGGAGCCAGAGACACTGGACTATACCGTTCCTGAAGCCCACCCAACCACAGAACTTCCCAATACATGAGTGTATCATTAAGGTCAGGTTTTGCTGAGAGTCATGCATTCCTAAAGTAATAATGATTTAAACAGGATAGAGGCTTAACTCTTTTTCATGTAAAAGTCTGTAGGAATGCAGGTCAGGGCCAGTGTGGTGACCACATTCTATGAAGGAGTCAGGGACCCAGGATTCCTCCAGATCATCAGCCCACTATCTCCAGGATATGACCCTTATCGTTAAGGTTCAAGATAATGGCATCTGTTTTCCAGGCGGCTCTAGGGAGGAAGGCATAAGGAAGAAGAAGACAGAGTGTTATGTACCATCTGTCTCCTAGGGAAGATTCTTAGATGTTGCCAGCTACACTTCTGCTTCTATCTTTTTGGCTAAAACTTAGTGTGAAGGAGGCTGGGAAAGTAGTTTTTATTCTGGGTAGCCAAACTCTTTGGTAATAATAGGGGATATATGACTATGGGATATTAGGGGACAACTCAGTCTTTGACACAGTGAGGCAATAAACTTCTTTACCATTTAAGATGAGTTTATATTGGATTTTCCATTAACTTGTAGCCAAAGACATCTTGACTGACACACCCTCTTTCTAGTGTGTAATCTAGAATACTCTTTTATTGCCAGTCGGTCTACTCAGAAGTTCAAGTCCGGGTGACCTCAAATTAATAGACAGGAAGAGTCTCTCATCTTAAATCTTCTAAGGGAGACGATGTCATGGCACAAGGAACAGTCTAAGGCCAGGGATGGAAATATCTTTTGTATTGAATGCCAACCTCATCACACTAACCCTGCAGGAGGACAAATCCACATTCTGTTTTGTTTGCTGTTATAACCCAGCACCTATTCCAGTGCCTGGCACAGGGTAGGTGTTCAATAAATAGCTGTTGACTAAGTGAATGCCTAGATGAATTCTGATAGGTTGACATAGATTGCCTAAGGAGCAGTGTTGAGGAGGATTCCGGGGCTTCATCTTGGCTGAGCTCAAGATGGGGGATGCCAGGTTATCTGTC
>NW_028033876.1:0-545 GCF_054177405.1 Leptonychotes weddellii
GGGCTCCCTGCTCAGCGGGAAGCCTGCTTCTCCCTCTCCCACTCCCCCTGCTTGTATTCTCTCTCTCGCTGTCTCTCTCTGTCAAATAAATAAATAAAATCTTAAAAAAAAAAAAAAAGAAGAAGGGAAAAAACAAGGTATGATATCACACCAAAATGTTCATTGTGCTGGAGAAGTAGAAGTAAGTGGCTCTTTCTCCCATCTTCCTACTTCTACAGTTTGATTATACTGCTTTAATTCTAGGGTAAAAAGTCATTTCAAAAGATAAAAGTAATGATGCAAAGATTATACCACAGGGAGATGTTTATAATATTAGAATGAGAAACAAAGGATATACAAAATTATACATATGCTATAACTCTAAAAAACATCAAAGGAAAAAATACTGGATAAAAAGCAAACCGGAAAAGAAAAACCCAATGTTTCATTAGGCTAAGAAAGATTCTGGGTGATTTCTCTGACTATTGTTCTCTGTTCTGTGTGATGTTATATTCATGTACAACTTATATCCCTGCATACTCTGTCCCCAAACCCAAGCACATTCA
>NW_028033877.1:0-545 GCF_054177405.1 Leptonychotes weddellii
ATATCACAGGTCTACTGAATTGGAAAGCAGAATAGCTTGAAGAGCTTAGAAGCCAAGCTGGGCAGAATGTACTCACCAAACCTAACAGCATCTGAGATTCTGGGTGTATTCCTGACAACGTTCAGGGCTCAGTGACTCTATCCTTCTAAGCCCTTCCAATCCATGGGATGCGGATAGGGAAGGGTAGACCATTGCATTCTTAAGGTTATATCTCTTCTCAAATTTACAACTTAACTGGGCTTAGTAAGATAATTGAGACTTTAAACTTAAGATCTGAGAAAACAGATGAAAGTTGCTCACATTTTTAGGGAACGCTAAATATTGCAGCCACTTGGGACTTGACATTACACCTGATCTGGATGGAGTACCTGGAAACTTTTATATACGAATAATCAGCCCAGTGCCTTTTTGTCTTAAAATTGTAGCTTGAAAGTAGCCCATTGCTATTTAAAAAGACAAATAATACTCATTTTTAGAGAACAGAAACCTCAGAGAGAAAAATATTTCTGGATTTAAGAGACAATTCTTTGCCTTTTTTTTTTTTT
>NW_028033878.1:0-545 GCF_054177405.1 Leptonychotes weddellii
AGATATTTGTACACAAAATCAATATTTTGATTTGAGAATATTGTGTACAAATACATGTTTAAGTTCAATGCTTATATATTACATACAATATTTGTCATCATGCTTGTCATCACTTTATTTTCCAAAATATTTAAGAGATACCAAATATTTCCAAAAGCTTAGAAATAATTTTAAAAAGAGAACAGGCAATTTTGATGAAGAGGATCAAAATTTTGGCATTATAACTGAAGATTTACCCACATTAGCATCCAAAATAAAACATTTTGTAAACTACCCAAGTAAAGAAATACCCTGGGATATCCTACAAATGTAAATATGCACTGAAAGAAATAGGGGCTACAAGCCTTCCATACTTTAGCCATCACAGGCACAAGGACATTAGGGCCATATAAACTGGTCAAAGATAAAAGTCTGCCAAGCATTTCTTTACCCTAAAGATAATGAGTATCTCAGACATTTGAATTTCCATGTAAAAGACTTCACTGGGAAACTGCTTATAGATAGAGAAGATGATGTTAAAACATGTTAAAGTTTTGATCTGTAGA
>NW_028033879.1:0-545 GCF_054177405.1 Leptonychotes weddellii
TATACGAAAACAATGGATCGTGGATCACCACATCAAAAACCAATGATGTATTGTATGGTGACTAACATAATAAAATAAAAAAAAAACAAACAGAAGTGGTAATAAATTAAACTATTATTTAGTAACCTGCTCTATTCACCTACAACTGAAAATGAACATTTCCCCAAGTCATTAAATATCCTACAATTTTGGTGTCTGGGTAATAGTCTACCATGTAAATAAATCATACTCATTTAACCAATTTCCTAGTATGGGCCATTAATCCTATTCCATTTGGCTTTTTTACATCATTTTCTAAAGATATACTATTTTACTAGCACTGGCTGAAAAACAACCAGTAAAGTTCTCTCTCTCTCTCTTTTTTTAAGATTTTATTTATTTATTTATTTATTTATTTTAGAGAGAAAAGAGAGAGTACAAGCAGGGGGAGGGGCCGAAGGAGAGAGAGAATCCCAGGCAGACTCCAAGCTGACCACAGAGCCTGATGCGGGGCTCAATCTCACGACCCTGAGACTATGACCTGAGCAGAAATCAAGAGCCAGACG
>NW_028033880.1:0-545 GCF_054177405.1 Leptonychotes weddellii
TGCGGCTTACCCGGAATGAGTTTTCTCTGTTCATTTATCCTGCAGTTTGGGGATGCTGAGATGGGCTCTTCACCTCATTGAGCAGCTAGGGTTCCCCCTGGATACTCTGGGACCCACATTTACCCACTGTCTTACTTCTGGGGCTTCCTAGGCATGGTTGCTGCCAACTTCTGTGTGCAGCCTTCCCCTCTTTGCTCCCAATCCAAGAGTGGTGGGAGCCTGGCAGCCTAAATAACCCCAATGGTGACGGTGCCCTATCACAGAAGACCCTACATTCATGGAAAGTCTGGAAGGATGACCCTGCCTTTCTGTCACAACTCACTGGAGACAACAGAGATTCTTCTTCTTTACATCCTTTTCCTATTGTTTCCTTGTGGAGTTGGTTTGCTTTTCTCCCTTTGAGACTTTCATAGCCTTTTAAAGTCATATCAACAATGAAAATATTTCCTCTGGCGCGGGAATTACTGGTACTGTTAATAATTAACACCGTTAATCACCAAGTGTTGGAGCAGTGCTTTTCAAACATCGTGTGTGTGTGTGCGCAC
>NW_028033881.1:0-545 GCF_054177405.1 Leptonychotes weddellii
AATGAATCATGGAACACTTCATCTAGAACTAATGATGTAATGTATGGGGATTAACATAAGAATAAAAAAAAAATGCAAACAACAATTAAATCTTCACACACCAAGATGCAAAATATACATTAAACCTTTAAACTACTAAAAAGTGGACAATGATGATCATTATGCAGAGAAAACTAGAATATAAATGATGAGACCTTAAAGCACAATATCATATGTATTTCTATATCATGCATAGTTAGGAATTCTTTTGCTGTAAGATTTCACTCGATCTGCATTTCAAATTTAAAGGTTTGAAAATGTGAATCATAGATCTTTGATGATTTTTTTAAGATTTTATTTATTTATTTATTTATTTATTTGAGAGAGTGAGAGAGAGCATGAGCAAGGGGAGGGGCAGAAGGAGAAGCAGACTCCAAGGCTGAGTGGGGAGGCTGACACGGGGTTCCATCCTGGGACTTTGGGAACATGACCTGAGCTGAAGGCAGCCACTTAACTGACTGAGCCTCCCAGGTACCCCTTATCATAGATCTTTGGGTAGATGCTAG
>NW_028033882.1:0-545 GCF_054177405.1 Leptonychotes weddellii
GGGTGTTATGCACAAACAATGAATCATGGAACACTTTATCTAAAACTAATGATGTAATGTATGGGGATTAACATAAGAATAAAAAAAAAAGAAAAGGTGTCGTGGGTGCCTTTGGTTGTAGGGGCTCAAGCCCTTTCCAAACGTTACCTCATTAATCCTGGCAAACACCAGGAGAGGAAAGCCCGACAAGCGGGACCTTCTGTGTCACTGAACAGATGAGACTTGGCCTCTAACTTAAAGACACAGGAAGGTTCCAGGTAGACCTGGCATGAGACCCTGCTCACTGGCTGTTAGCTACGCTGCCACTGGAACTGGGAGAGAGTAGGGGAGAGCAAGGAGTGTGTGTGTGTGTGTGTGTGTGTGTGTGTGTGTACACGCTCTGTGTGTTTTTCGTCTTCTTAATGCCTATCATCCCATGAAAAGAAAGTGAGGTCGCAGCAGTGGGAGTTATTCGCTGGGTGGCTGGGTGACAAGTTACTGGAGAATCTACACTCTCCTCCAAAACTGCCAGATTTTTGCAAGGATTTAATCCCATTTTCTTGGTG
>NW_028033883.1:0-545 GCF_054177405.1 Leptonychotes weddellii
GGGAGCCCGATGCGGGACTCGATCCCGGGACTCCAGGACCATGACCTGAGCCGAAGGCAGTCGCTCAACCAACTGAGCCACCCAGGCGCCCGTGATCTGAGTTTTAACAGGGATATTTAGCCCATAAACATTTGTTGCACTTGAGCCATGTAGTAGAAGTATAAGCCATGTGGAGGAGAGCTTTATTCTCTCCTTTCATGAGAGGCAGAGTAGAGGGTAAGGGGTTCAGAGGATTAGGGAGCAACTCCTTGGAAACAGTAGGATCAGGTTGCTCCCATAGGCTGTCAAACAGCTTCTGATTTTAAGGACAAGTGTCAGAGGTTGGCAGGGTGGTGGTGGTGGTAGTAGAGACCTCTGGCTTCAAGCGGTGTTAGTGAATTCCTGCTTTGTTAGCAAGGGGTCAAAGCAACCAGGTCTGACCTTTTGGGATCCTAAGAAACATCCCTGGGGATTTTTAGGCATAGAAGTATAGTGAAAGTTCATCAGGGAAAGATTGGCAGTGACTCCAGTCAGGTTCGGTTATTGATAATTGTTTTCTCCCCACT
>NW_028033884.1:0-545 GCF_054177405.1 Leptonychotes weddellii
GAGCCTGCTTCTCCCTCTGACCCTACCCCCTCTCATGTGCTCTCTGTCTCTCTCATTCTCTCTGTCTCAAATAAATAGATAAAATCTTTAAAAAAAAAAACTGCTCATATTTTATATTTTAGCTAAAAATTTTATATTCATTTGTTTAACTCTCTAAGGCAAATTTGTAAGAAAATAGACTTCCTAAAGTACCTGAAATCTAAATAGATTGACCCATCTTGATATCTGGAAATGTCAGTTGGAAAAGATTTAGGAAAGAACAAAACAAGGTAATTCTTAGTCACAATTAAGAGTTCAGTCTATAGGGTGCCTGGGTGGCTCAGTCTGTTAAGCATCTGCCTATGGTTCAGGTCATGATCTAAGGGTCCTGGGATTGAGTCCCACATCAGGCTCCCTGCTCAGCGGGGAGCCTGCTTTTACCTCTGCCCGCCCCCCATGAATAAATAAATAAAATCTTAAAAAAAAGTTCAGACTATAAAACCAGATGGCTGGGATTCAAATCCTGGCTCTGCCATTTACCATCCATGTATCCTTTGGTGAGCAGT
>NW_028033885.1:0-545 GCF_054177405.1 Leptonychotes weddellii
AAGGAGATACGGACATGTCCTACCTGTGATGCTGAGTGGTACCGCCTCGCTGCGCTGGGCCCCCAGGCCATTGTTGGCTTCACAGGAGTAGTTTCCAGAACGTTCTGGGGTCAGAGAGAGGTTGAAGGATGCTCCTCCTCCAGAGGGGGCCGAGCTGCTCCCCAGGGTGACATCCTCGTGATAAAACCGGTACTGGATCAGGGGAGAGCCGCTGTGGGCCTCGCAGTGAAGCTCCACCACGTCCCCCACCGTGGCCCGGGTCCCAGGTCCCGGGTGCCCTGAGGGTGAGGATGGGGCAGGATGCTGGGACTGAGGGAGACAGGGCCAACGTCAGAGAGCGTCTCTCCTGCTGGACGGCCTTACAGCCCACTCTGTCCTTGTCCCAGGTCCTTGCAGGGTCCCTCCAGCCCATGAGGGATGCCTTGTGTCCCTCTGTCCCCCTCCTCTAGCTCATCGCCACCACCTCACAGATCTCCTGCCGTGTTCACATGGCTTCTTAACCACTTCACGGCCCGTCCCACGTCATCCTTGGCACATCCTCACTG
>NW_028033886.1:0-10146 GCF_054177405.1 Leptonychotes weddellii
AAAAAAAAAAAAAAAAAAGACACATAGATTGATGGAGCAGAATATTAAACCCAGAAATAAACCCCCCAAACACATAGGACACTGATCTTTGGCAAAGGAGCAAAAAGCAATACAAATGGAGCAAAGATAGACTTTCAACGAATAGCGCTGGAACAACCAGACATCCTCATGCCAAGATGAAGATAGGCACATACCTTACACCTGTCACAAACATTACTTTGAAATGGATCAAAGACCCAAATGTGAAGTACAAAACTCCTAGAAGGTAACATAGGAGAAAACCTAGGTGACCCTTTATTGGGGGGATAACTTTTTAAGGACAACACCAAAGGCATGTTCCATGAAAGAACGAATTGATAAGTTGTACTCCAGTAAAACTGAAAACTCTGCTCTGAGAAAGACACCATCAAGAGAATGAGAAGACAAGCCAGAGACTGGGAGGAAATACTTGGAAAAAGCATCTCTGATAAAGGACTGGCAGCCAAAATATTCAAAGAACTCTTAAAACTCAATAATAAAGTGAACATCTTGATTAAAAGTGGGCAAAAGCCCTACAAATCAACCTCACCAAAGAAGGTGGACCAATGACAAATAAGCACATGAAAATACGTTCCACAGCATATGTCATCAGGGAAATGCAAGTTAAAACAACAAGGAGATACCCCTACACAGGTATTAGAATGGCTAAAATCCAGAACACTGACAACAGCAAATGCTGACGAGGATGTGGAGCAACAGGAACTCTCACTCATTGCTGGGGCGGGGGGAATGCAAAATGGCGCAGCCACTTTGGAAAACTAAACATACTCTTACCATGTGACCCAACAATCATACTTCTTGGTATTTATTCAAAGGAGATGAAAATGTATGCCCACATAAAACCTGCACCTGTATGCTTATAGCAGCTTTATTGATAAGAGCCAACACTTGTAAGTAACCAAGTTGTCCTTCAGTAGGGGAATGGATAAACTGCGGTCCATCCAGACAATGAAATATTATGCAGGACCAAAAAGAAATGATCTATCAAAACATGAAAAGACATACAGGAACCCTAAATGCATGTCACTAAGTGGAAAAAAAAAAATTCTGAAAAGGCTACAGAGCGTATGATTCCAAATATATGACATTCTGGAAAAGGCAAAACTATGGAGACAGAAAAAAAGATCAATGGTTACTAGGTGTTGAGGGGTGGGGGGGTGTGGATAACAGGCAAAGCACGGAGATTTTTAGGGGAGTGAAAAATTATGTATGATACCATAATGGCGGATATACGTATTTATTCATTTGTCCAAACCCATAGAATGTATGATGCCAAGGGTGAACCTTTATGTGAGCTATGAACTTTGAGTGATAATGATGTATCAAACTAGGTTCATCACCTGTAACAAATGAACTTCTCCATTTGTTCGTAGGGAATGTTGATAATGGTGGGGGAGGGAGTATATGGGAAATCTCTGTACTTCCTGCTCATTTTTTCTATAAGCCTAAAGTTGTTATAAAAGACAAAGTCTATTTTAAAAAAATGATGTAAGAATAGGGACGCCTGGGTGGCTCAGTCGTTAGGCGTCTGCCTTTGGCTCAGGTCATGGTCCCAGGGTCCTGGGATCGAGTCCCACATTGGGCTCCCTGCTCAGCAGGGAGCCTGCTTCTCCCTCTCCCTCTGCTGCTCCCCCTGCTTGTGCTCTCTCTCTCTGACAAATAAATAAAAAAATCTTAAAAAATAAAATAAAATAAAATAATGATGTAAGAATAAAAATTACATTTACATCATTTACACAGTTACCTTGTCATTTATCGTATCTTTCTCAGACACTATACACATTTTAAATGGCTTTGCCTTTAAAACCTAGCACATACTTGACATTTTAAGCATAGCACCCAGAGAACTTAAGACAAAACAAAAAAACACCGATGCCTGTTTTCCACCCAAAACTAGTTAACAGGATCTCTGAGAGTCAGACCTGGACATATAGTAATTTTTAAAGCTCCCTACATGGACTTATGTGTAACCAGGGTGCCGAACAACGGGCATAATGAAAAGGGCACGGGAGTTAGAACTAGAGAGAATGGAATGCAACCCGAAATCTGCAGATAAGCGCTTTCACTTCATTGGGAAGGTCGTGTGTGTTCTCCCTTTTCAGAGCTGTCAGGAGATTTAGAGATAAGCTATTTGAAACATATGGTACATAGTAGACACATTACATTGACAAGGATTACTCATAACAACCTCTAGGGTGTGTGCAAAGTGAGCCGTGTCTTAAGTGCCTAGGACATGCTTCTCACTATACGGAGCCCAAAATATACAGTGTTATTGCCATCCATAGGGTTAGGCTCGAATTATCTAGGATTGAACTTAAAAACCTACTGATGCATCTTATTATCCTAGCTCCCTTTACTATTTCTTAATTATAATAAAATAGTACTTTATTAAATAAAAAGTGAGAAATATTACTATTGTCTCAATAATGCCTCACTGCCTCTCAGGAAAAGCAATAATTTTCTGCAAAAATAAATAAATTAAATAAATAAATAGATGAAAATGATCACAGGAAAAACAAGAACTATGGAGGAAAAGTCAATTATATTCTGTAAACATTTATGTGCTCATAGCTAAGGAGTTTAAATAATTTCAACATGACCAAAATACTACACACAAAAAGAGGTCAATAAATTAGTTTTATAATTGAAGATCATGTGGAAACATTTTTCAAATATCATAGGAATGAAAATAGTTTATGCAGAAATATTATATAGCTTTCAATTGTCAGAAACTAGGTAGTTATATTACTTCCACTTTGAGGCTAGTTTTAATATAGATACAATGAAAATCTTGGTGCACATTGTGCATGCATGTGCATGCGTGTGTGTGTGTGTGTGTGAACTTTTGCTGTCTTTGGCTCTGCATTATGTACTTATTATTTTTTAAGACTACAGTTCTAGCATGGGCCCAAACTTCTGACCTTTTTAAGAATATTATACCATAAAGAGCTTTCCAAAAAACTTACTCCTCTTCACAAATCAGTGACTCTTTTCCTGAGCACCAATGTATTATGTAGAGTAGGTGATACACTAAGAAGCAAGGCACTGCCTTTAACCTCAAGGAATTTATAAGGAGGTGGGAGGCCAATAGGAAACTCATGTTGAATTATGTCTCAATATTTTGCATAGAATGCTATCGTGAGGCTATGGGTCTCAACATCTTCTCGAATTCGTCTAACCAAATTGAAAGTAACAGCATAGTCAAGGTTTGCTGTATAAATCACACGGTCTAGATCCTGACGGAACCAACGTGATTCTATTTGACCAGCTTTCAAGAAGGCTGAGCTTATCTTACATGGTTGGAGCATTTTCTGTGGAATAGATTGGTTTCATTTTTTTATCTTATTTTTTAATTTTTTTTTAGCATTTGCAAATGTAGATTGGCTCTAATATCACCACGATGCAAGAGACCAAGGCCTCACAGGCTGTGGGAGAGGGTCTCTACACTGAGGAATGTGGAGTTCTCACCCGTGAATCTCGCTCCAAATTACATCTGCCAGGACGTGCAAAGGCACTGGAACACTCACGTTTACACGTGGGAGGCTTGCCCGTGTTGTTCCATAATCCGTCTTCCCGACACACGGCGGCTGCTTGCTGGCCAGCATCCAGCTGAAAGCCCTCGTTACATTCATACGTCACTTTACTATCCAGTGTGAACTCGTTGCCCGTAAATGACCCATTTCCTGGAGACTCAGGGATTCCACAGGACACAGCTGGAAAGAAATGGCAGAAGCGCAGTAATTCTTACAAGACTTTATGGTATTTATGGTTTATATATTATGGTTTCTACTGTTCATCTCCAGTGCATGTACAAGCTGTTAAGATATTTCTAATTCTAATGTGTGGGATAAGTGGACACATTTTCAGTCTTAAGGATCTTGAGGGTTAATGAGAAGCCATGGAAAACTGCTCAGAAAAAAAACATCTGTGTGATTATGATCCCAGAAGGTAAGTCTGACTGATGTCAAACAGTTTAAACACACTGAGGTGCTTTCTCAGATGGCTGTGCTCAGAATGCCACAGTGTCATGGTTTCCACTTCATTTAACATTGCAAAGAAAGGAGGGAACAGCATCTTTACCATCACAAAACCTACCGATGCCTTGGTGTCGAGATTTCTCAGGAATCAGAACTGAAGTCAACAGTCTTACCTCCCCTTATGTGCACCTTCCCCTCCCCCCATGACTCATTTTCCTTAAAGCACCAGACAGTTCTAATAAAAGGCAAAAGACTTAGCCAAGATCATCGATGCATCTATGATCATAGTATGTTATTTTATAAAATACCTGTCAGAACACAGGGCCTTGAGGAACTAAAATCCAGGAGGAGAAAGGGAGGGTACCTAGAGCATAGACCTCGGTCCTACAGGTGCTAAGCAGGCCTGTTCTCAGTGTGAGGCCACGCAAGAAAGTGGGATGAAGGAATCAGACATGTTTTAAAGACAAAGAAGATGGAGGGGGAGTTCAGTGTAACACTCCCTTCTTCAATTTCCTAGTTCTGATTCAGACTCATCTACTATGAGACATAAAGAAACAAAACAAAACAAACAAACAAAAAACAACCCTCAAGTGACATGACTGTAAGTTACAGTAAAGAAACAGAATAGTAAGGCAGGACAAGGAGATGGAGAGTCATTCCCAATGACACATACCGAATTCACATGTCCTTGTCAAAGAGAAGTTTTCCATTAACTAAAGTAACGGCCTTCCTTTACTCAACCAATATTTAAGATAATATTCACCTCATGGATTTTAAATTCGGGTCATTTAAAAATGTTTCCACATTGATTCCAATGAGAAAACACATGTAGCATGTTAGAGCTGGAAGGATAGGTTGAACAAATTATATAAACTTACAGTTTTACAATTAACGAGAACTGAGGGTCAGAAGGAGAAAATGACTTGCTTAGGGTATCAGAGCGACTCTGTGTAGAACCCAGGGCCACAGAGCAGACCTGTGACTCCCAACTGAGACCATCTTCTAATTCCACAAGAGCCCACTGAACTACCTGTGGTTCACTCTGAGTCTTCTGGTTGTTGTTCTCTTCTTTGTTTTTTTAGCACAATCTTCAATAAATGCAATGTAAAATTACCATGGAAGTAAAAAATTTTTAAATGTAGTGGCTGATAAAGATCAAACTTCTGGAAAGTCCAAGTACTCAAGTTTCTCTTGTGCTTAAATGTCTAATCAGCTATTTCAACCATTTAAAAAATACATATACACAGCACATATATATATGAAAGTATATATATGTTTATTATATATGTATATATATATATATATTTGAGGCATACTATAATAAACATTTGCAGTAGATAGGGGATAAAACTTAGACATATAGACATGATTTTGGATAAAGTACTTAAAATAATTAATAACCTCTGGCTTTCCAAGCCATTGTTTTATTGAGGCAATGTATCAGGGATTTGCAAAACATTCATCTTAATTTATTGAATGCAGTGAATGTCCTTTGTGATTGGATCTCTCAGGATCACCAATCTCTTGTTTCCTTACCAATTCCTCTTGCATTTCACTCAAATAATCATTTGTTCATTCTCACAAACCTAAATTTCTCTCCTGCTTGCTGAAGCATGCCAAGTGTCCAGTTACTTCTTAGCTCTCGTTTGGAGTGAGTGCCAAATGAAATGACATTTCTTCGGCAGGTAACATTCTACAAACATGCATGAAACCCTACCTTAAAGGGACTCATACTCTGGAGGCCAAAACAGAAAAGCTTTCTAACTACTTCTGCTAAATCTGGAAGCTTATTTCACACATAAACCCTCATTCCAAGGACTGAAGGAGACCCACTTTCTATCTTCTGATCAACAACTGGGAATATGTGTTTGGCCTTGAGCTATGGGTTTCAGCCCCTCTAGACTGTCTTAACAGTAGGCTGCTTGGCAGGGCTAAAAATAAAGGTTGGCAATCAATCAACCATGACATTGTCACACTTCTGATTCAATGAAGATAGATGGTATAATCCTTACAGATTTAGAAATTTAGGTTCATGGGATAAGGAGCCTCCCACTAAGGTCTAGTATTGACCCATCTATTCATTCCTTCAAAAAATTTTGTATGATTACTAGGTGGCAGATATTCTTTAGAGCACTTTTTAAATGTCAATGAGCTAAATGCATGCAACTTTCAAAATATGCAGAAGGTTCTTACTTTTATTATAGCTAAAATGAGTAAATCTTTTTTTTTTTTTTTTAAAGATTTTATTTATTTATTTAACAGAGAGAGACCCACAGCGAGAGAGGGAACACAAGCAGGGGCAGTGGGAGAGGGAGAAGCAGGCCTCCCGCTGAGCAGGGAGCCCGATGCGGGGCTCGATCCCAGGACCCCGGGATCATGACCCGAGCCGAAGGCAGACGCTTAACCATCTGAGCCACCCAGGCGCCCCTCTTTTTTTTTTAATTACACTAATATAGCATTATACTTCCCAGCCAACTGAGGCAAATGACCACATACTCATCCTTTAAAATTATCTTCTGTCGAAGAACACAGACTTTAAAGTCAGATTTCTGTATTAGTTCTTGTCTCTGACATTTTCCAGCTCTATGATTTTAGTTAAAAGACTTAATGAATGTTGTCTTGTTGCTTTCAGGTTAATAACGGCCACCTCAGAGGTAATTGTATGGAGTAGATGACATAATGTATACAGAACAGCTACAACTGGGTTCATACAAGGTAGGCGTTCAATAAATAAGAAAGCATCATTAGTAGTAGTAATAGTTATACGCATGATCATCATTTTACTTATTTCTTTTGCAAAGAAAAATATGAGTGGCAAGGATTACCTCCTTGTAATCTATTTATTAAAGAGAGCAAAGAGGAAATTAGTAGTAAATTAGCTTAGTTCTATTACATATCTCATGAGATATTTAACATTTTGGCTTCAAATACATAAATGGAAGAGCCACTCCACTGTCCAGTGTCCTATTCTTCTTTTATAATAATGAACCCTACTCGGGATTTTTTTATGTATTTAAGACCAAACAGTAGTCATTCTTGCCTCTGTAGGTTTAAACACTTCTCTGATTTTTTCCCACTTCTTTAAATGTTTGTTCCCTGTACCTTACAATGGCTCCTTTTCTTTCTGCTACCCGTCAAGTTTCAACACAGTACCATTTGCTTTGCTTTCTTTTTCTTTTCTTTCTCCATTTTTTTCCCTTCAAAGACGGGAATATCACTCAGTGATATTTGGGCTTTGACTATTGCCTTAGGCTTGTGATTCTCATGCCTTGACATCCACTCAGTCCACTTGAGCAATCCCCACATCTCAAGCTAAATATGTGTAGGTCTTGGGGTTGTCACCTGACCTTCATTGTAGTTGTCCTGACCAACTTTCTCCCAGTCAGTCAGGTCAGATTCTTTCGTTCACTTCTTTCTTTACACAGCCTTGATTTGGTTGGTGGCTAATCATTGTCCACCTATTTGAACATCTGGTTCATACTCTATCAGTATCCTAGCTCACATACCCATTATCTCAAAATGGAATGTCTACCTTTTCATTATCTGGCCCCCACTCATCAGGCTAAGGCAAGCCCAGAGGGAGATCAATCACCCATACCATAAAGCTGGGAATAAAAATAGTATCCCACAGTAGGAATTCCTATGGCCTGGTTAAGGTAAGAGATATGTTTAAGTAAAAACATCTGAAACAGGACATTCAGGAAATCTGATAGGTACCTGGTTTATAACCAAAAAACCTAGTTGAATATCAAATACAAAAGGAGCATAAACAAAAATGAAGGACCACTGATAAGCTCCAGATCAAGAGCCCATGAAATGCTCTGTAAAGAATAGGATGTGCTAAGAGATACAGAAGAGGACCTGAATTGTAAAAGAACAATGCAAATCCCTCATACATTCTGCCTAAAGCATAATGAAGAACAATACAGTGACGTAGCCAGTGTCTCAAATGTAGACAATGGATTTCTGAGGGGTTATAAGTATACAGTTTAAGCATATAAGAATTTTATATTAATTAAAATTTATGTATATGCATGCCACTATATATATATATATATATATATATATATATATAATTCTAATAGAAGAGGGGCACCTGGGTGACTCAGTCAGTTAAGCATTTGCCTTTGGCTCAGGTCATGATCTCGGAGTCCTGGCTTTGAGACCCACATTGGTCTCCTGGCTCAATGGGGAGTCAGCTTCTCCCTCTCACTCTCCCTCTGTAGTCTCCCTCTCTCTTTCTCCCAAATAAATAAAAAAAATCTTAAAAAAATAATTCTAATAGAAGAATATTCCAAATTGCCATCTCTAATTTGGTTCCGCTCTATATTTGTGCCTGCATTTGTTTTGTGTTTATAATCATGTTGTAGCCAAGTACCAGGGAATTTGTTATAGTCTAATAAGAAAAGCATCAGAGGCAGATAATATAGAAATCATGTCACTTATTATTCACTACAAGCCTATTAGATAAAAGACTTTTAACAATATTTTTGCTGACTATAAAATTCTGGGTTGTTTTCTTTCAGCCCTTAAAAAATGCTGTTCCACTTCTTTCTACCCATCAGGGTTTCTGATGAGAAATCTACTGTCACTAGAATCCTTATTTCCCTATAGGTGATCCATTGTTTCTGCCTGGCTTCTTTCAGGATTTTTTTTTTTTCTTTGTCTTTAGTCTTCAGAAATTCTACCATGATGTGCCTTGTTGTGCATTTCTTTGGGTTTCTGGTATTTGGGGTTCACTTAGCATTTTGAATCTGTTAGGTTTAAATATTTTGCCAAATTTGGGAGGCTTTCAGCCATGTCTCTTCAAGCACTTTGTAAGACTTTACATGTTCCTGCTCTTCTTCCAGAACTCTGATGACACACATGTCAGGTCATTTGTTACAGTACCATTGTCTGGGAGGCTCAGTTCATGGTCTGGGAAGCTCAGTTCATTCCTTTTTAAGCATATTTTCACTCTGTTTCTCAAAGTGAGTAATTTCTATCATTCTATCTTAGCTTCAGAGGAAAGAGGTACTTTCCTCTGTCCTCCCTATACTGCTGTTGGTTCCATCCACTGAGGGTTTTTTTTCTTTTTATTTCAGTTACTATATTTTTTTAGTTCTAATCATCCAATTTGGTTATTCTTTGTATCTGCTATTTACTTGCTGAGACTTACTATTTTTTAATTGTTTATGCAGACTAATAGGCATAATATAATAAAATGCTCATCTACATTATAATTATTGATGATGGCTGCTTTAGAATCTTAGAGCATTCTAACATCTGCGTCATCTTGGCTTTGGCTTCTATTGATTATCTCATCTCATTTAGTTTGATCTCTTCCCATTTCTTGGTATGACATGTGATATTGCATTAACACCTGGACACTGTGAGCATTGTGTCATTCATAAGACTCTGGCTCTTGCTTAATCTTGTGTTTTTCTAAGCCTTATCTAACATCACCTGGTAGGTGAAGGGAGGTCCTATCTCTATCTCCAGGTGGGGATGGAAGTGCAGGTGAGTGGGGTCCTTGCACAAGTTGAGAATTCCAGCTTGCCTCTAGGTCTCCACTGACACTTCCCTAGCTGGAGAGTAGGGGGCACTTCTTTACTGCTTCCCAGGTGGCCTCCACTGACATGTAGAGAGATGATGGCTTTGTAATAGTTGAGGAATGGTGATATTTCTGACTCCCAAATATATGTCCTCTAATACCACGCCAGCAAGAGAGGTTAAGAGCAGCTCATCACTGCCAGGTGGGGTGAAGTACAATTTCCCAGGTGGTATCACTGATGCCTCCTCACAGCCTTCTTGGACACCACACAGCGGGGAGAGTTGGGGCATCTTAGATAGCCTGGAAAGCTCTCCACTTGGTCTTTGCAGTCGGTGGTAGGGTATGGCCACAAGTTTTTCTGTAAGATTTGGATGGAGAATGATTATTGACTAAATTTTTCCTGTCTTGTCTGGCTGTACCTTCCCTGTTCTTTGGGCAGGTAGAGCAGACTTTTCTTGGGAATTTTTTTGTTGCCTGTGCCTATTGGTGTTTCAAAGTGAGCAGCTTCCCCAGCATCCTTTTAGGGATTTGAAGCAGTAAAGAGAACCCAAAAATTTCACCACTGGGTCATTCTTTCTGTTCTGAGGTCTTAAGCCA
>NW_028033887.1:0-545 GCF_054177405.1 Leptonychotes weddellii
GCTGCTCTGGGTTTCCATCCAGGGGGCCACCCTAAAGTCCTTTCCCTGCCACTACTGGTTTGCAAGTCTGTGCCCCGTCCCCAGCACGCGAGGCTGTCACTCACCGGCAGTGTAGGATCCCCATGGCTCCCTCCCGCTGCCGTTTATCCTCCGGTATCTGCCCGCGGAATCATGGGTCCCCGCTTCATACCTCGAAACCAACCGTGCACGATATTCTGTTTGTAGAGATCCAGATGTAAGAAGATAGATTTCGTGCATGCTCAGAGTGGTCTGGTAGATATCCAGCTCAATTCTGGGGACCGGTTGGAATAGGGTCCCCTACTCCTCTGCCATCTTTCCCCCCTCTCCTCAAATGTAGTTTCTCTTTTAATATGGCTTTTTTTTTTACTACAATCTTTAATCCATTTATTTTGATAGATTTTATAGGATAATGTTCAGTTACCTTTATTTTTGAAGGGTTAGAAGTTTAGGAACTTGGAAGTACTAAAAGACAGAGGTGGTACATCTGGAAAAGTTGGCTGAATGTAGGGGAAGGTCTGAGTTCT
>NW_028033888.1:0-545 GCF_054177405.1 Leptonychotes weddellii
GATGCGGGACTCGATCCAGGGACTCCAGGATCATGACCTGAGCCGAAGGCCGTCGCTTAACCAGCTGAGCCACCCAGGCACCAGCATTCTCCTTTTTAAGATGTCATTCATTTGGTATCTCCAGTGTCAACAAACTCATAGTAAAAATGAGATTTCAAAATGGAGTTCTGTGAGTAATATTAAGGCATAAGTTTAAAGCACATATATAATGATGTTTGCTGTGTACAAAAAAGGAGTAAAAACCAAATACCTACCATATAAATTCAATTTGTTTTATCTACTGATCACCAGAATATACATTTTAAAGTAAAATAGTTTGATCTTAAAATGGCTCAAGGTATTAGATTTTTTTTTTCTTTTAATTAGAGAGAGAGCCAGAGCACTAGCAGGGAGTGGGGAGGAAAGGGCAGAGGGAGAGGGAGAAGCAGGGAGCCTGATGATGTGGGGCTCGATCCCAGGACCCCAAGATCATGACCTGAACCAATGTCAGATGCTTAACCGACTGAGCCACTCAGGAGCCCCAAAGTACTGGATTTTTTTTTTTT
>NW_028033889.1:0-545 GCF_054177405.1 Leptonychotes weddellii
TGAGCTCATATGATACATGTGTTTCTCTGACTGACTTGTTTTGCTCAGCATAATACCCTCCAGTTCCATCCACGTCGTTGCAAATGGCAAGATTTCATTCCTTTTGATGGCTGCATAATATTCCATTTCTTCTTTAACCATTCAACTGTTGATGGACATCTTGGCTCTTTCCATAGTTTGGCTATTGTGGACATTGCTGCTATAAAACATCAGGGTGCACGTACCCCTTCGATCCCTACATTTGTATCTTTGGGGTAAATACCCAGTAGTTGATGCAGTCATTTGAATCCAAATGGCTTGATCAGAGTAAAAATATCTTTTAAAAATATTCAGTAATAGGCAAAAGAGGCCCCTCTGACTTACACTTAATCTGTTAGCTGCTATTCTGACTATGACAAACTTTTGTACTTTTTGCATCTATATTATTTTAATAGTTAGGTATAGTTTAATAGCGTGAGAAAGTATTTTAATATAATCTCATAAAATAAACTATAAAGTTATAGTTCAATGGTTATCATAATAACAAATACATTTTAAAAATAAGT
>NW_028033890.1:0-545 GCF_054177405.1 Leptonychotes weddellii
AAAAAAAAAAAAGAAAAAAGAAAGTCAAACCCTGAGTGTGGAAATATGGCACACAAAGGAATGTCTTAGACGGCTAATGGGTCCAAGGTTTCTCTCGGGGGTGAAGGGGACCGGGAACATCGGACGGCCAGTGACACTGCACGGCTCTGTGAATGTACTACACAGACACCGAGTTGTACACTTAAAATGGGTGGCTTTTACGGTATGCAACTTATATCTCAATAAAGCTGTTAAAAAAGAAAAAAGGAGAAAAGGAAAGTCTTGAAAACACAGAAACTGTAGTATAGGCAAGTGAAAATGAACTCAGAAAAGAGATGATGGCAGTTTCACATCAATAACCATGTATTCTTTTTTTTTTTTAAGATTTTATTTATTTATTTTAGAGAGAGAGAATGAGAGAGAGAGCACATGAGAGGGGGGAGGGTCAGAGGGAGAAGCAGACTCTCTGGTGAGCAGGGAGCCTGATGCGGGACTCGATCCCGGGACTCCAGGATCATGACCTGAGCCGAAGGCAGTCGCTTAACCGACTGAGCCACCCAGGCGCC
>NW_028033891.1:0-545 GCF_054177405.1 Leptonychotes weddellii
TGAGTCATGCTTTATAGTTCAAAAATGTCCTCTGATGCATTATTTTCACATAATCATCTCACCAGTCTTGGTATTAGGCAATTCAGAGACCAGGCCCTCATTTTAAGAAGAGGAAACCAAGGCTTAGGGAGATGTGCTCATGTATGTGCAGCTGTACGACTATATGTTACCAGAGGAGGTACTTCAGCCCCAGCACAGAGGGCAATGCTGCCTTCTTCTTCACCACCTCTGTTGCCACGTAGAATAACAATAACCAGCTCCGTACTTCTACATCACAGCTGCATGGAGTTCAAAGAGTGGATTCTCATCCAAAGTTCAAGTGCTTGTACTAAGGAACACCAACTGGTGTTGGATATAAAATGTTAGTAGACAGGAGTGTTCTTAAAGAATCCAGATGCTCTTACCACCAAGAAACACTTTTTGCTATATATCTGAATCTCTTTCTAGAAAGAGTAGGGAAACATTATAATGGAAGTATAAAAGTTGCTTGCCCAAGGGCATCATAGCTATAAACACATAAATTAGAATACAAACTAAATGTCAGA
>NW_028033892.1:0-545 GCF_054177405.1 Leptonychotes weddellii
GAATCATGGAACACTACATCTAAAACTAATGATGTAATGTATGGGGATTAACATAACAATAAAAAAATTTAAAAAAAGAAGTATGTGTTAAATTAAACACATTCACTCAACATTCACTTATTTCTACTAGATTTAAACCACACTTTGGGCACCTTAAGGATGCCAAAACATATAAGACATGGTTCTTGTCTTCAGGGAGCTTATGGCTTCACAGAGGAAAAACTGGAACTGTCTACAAGTCTGAAATTACAACTGTAAAAGGTCTTGGAAAGTAGGTCAGCAGAGACAAAAAGATGATTGATGGATAGGGTTGTGCCATAGATCTTCCAGAGTGACAATGTAAAAAGATTTCTGGTTTTGTCTGGAATGTAGGAAAATAGATGCTTTTCTTCATGACCAGCTCTTCTCCGTTGGAATAGAAGTTGGAAATAAAACCAAGTGGACCAAGATTATTTCATGAGGGTTTTAAGTTGATGAGGAAGTGTTTACTGGCAGAGATAACTGTCACATGTAAGGATATGTGACATCCCATGGGAGGTCTTGAG
>NW_028033893.1:0-545 GCF_054177405.1 Leptonychotes weddellii
TGTGCGTGTGTGTGTGAGAGAGAGAAGAGCAGGCTTGTGTGTGAGTGTGTGTGAGAGAGAGAAGAGCAGGCATGTGCGTGTGTGTGTGAGAGAGAGAAGAGCAGGCTTGTGTGTGTGTGTGAGTGTGTGAGAGAGAAGAGCAGGCTTGTGTGTGTGTGTGAGTGTGAGAGAGAGAGAAGAGCAGGCTTGTGTGTGAGTGTGTGTGTGTGTGTCAGAGAGACAGCGAGAAGAGCAGGCTGGGTCCTCCAGCTGCAAGGAGAATGGCGGGAGCCCGGCGGCCGGGAGAGCAGGGCTGGGGGCCGGCCCGCGTGTTGCGTCTCCGGCCCGCGTGTTGGGTCTCCGGCCTGGCGGGGGTTAAGGGAGCCCTTCCTACCGCGGCTAAAGGGCAATAAACCGGGGGTTTTCCGCCAGGGGGAGAGACAGAGATTGATTTTCTGCCTCCCTGAGCAGCCGCGCTCGTGCGCACACGCACGTGCACACGTGTGATCTCCTGCGAGCAGCGGAGTCTCGGGCTCACACCGTGACGCATTCCGCAGAGGGAGCGT
>NW_028033894.1:0-545 GCF_054177405.1 Leptonychotes weddellii
AATATGGAACCCCTAATAATACTTGTGATAACCACAAAAACAGCCACTGAGTGCCCACTATGTGCTAGGCGCCATCCCGAGCACTTTACGTGTAACTTCTCACTTAAAAATTTAAAAAGTTTTTTTTTACGTTTTTACTTAAATCCTGGTTAGTTAACATAGTGTAATATTAGTTTCAGGTGCACGACATAGTGATTCAACACTTCCATACAATACCCGATGCTCATCTCAACAAGTGCACTCCTTCATCCCCCTAAAATAAAATTTTAAATCACTTAAACAAAATGTAACATTCTTATTCATAAAATGAAATATTCTCATAGATGATAAGGCCCTCTTTCTTCAGATGATAGTTCTCACAAATCCATTATGCAATCGCCATCCCATCATCTCCTTGTCCCATTTTGCTCTGCTCTAGCACAATATTAATATTCCTGCTGATGTCGATGAATGGATAAAGATGTGGTATATATATACAATGGAATATTATGCAGCCATCAAAAGGAATGAGATCTTGCCATTTGCAACGACGTGGATGGAACTGG
>NW_028033895.1:0-545 GCF_054177405.1 Leptonychotes weddellii
ATATCACAGGTCTACTGAATTGGAAAGCAGAATAGCTTGAAGAGCTTAGAAGCCAAGCTGGGCAGAATGTACTCACCAAACCTAACAGCATCTGAGATTCTGGGTGTATTCCTGACAACGTTCAGGGCTCAGTGACTCTATCCTTCTAAGCCCTTCCAATCCATGGGATGCGGATAGGGAAGGGTCGACCATTGCATTCTTAAGGTTATATCTCTTCTCAAATTTACAACTTAACTGGGCTTAGTAAGATAATTGAGACTTTAAACTTAAGATCTGAGAAAACAGATGAAAGTTGCTCACATTTTTAGGGAACGCTAAATATTGCAGCCACTTGGGACTTGACATTACACCTGATCTGGATGGAGTACCTGGAAACTTTTATATACGAATAATCAGCCCAGTGCCTTTTTGTCTTAAAATTGTAGCTTGAAAGTAGCCCACTGCTATTTAAAAAGACAAATAATACTCATTTTTAGAGAACAGAAACCTCAGAGAGAAAAATATTTCTGGATTTAAGAGACAATTCTTTGCCTTTTTTTTTTTTT
>NW_028033896.1:0-545 GCF_054177405.1 Leptonychotes weddellii
GCACTGGGTGTTATGCACAAACGATGAATCATGGAACACTACATCTAAAACTAATGATGCAATGTATGGGGATAATATAAGAATAAAAAAATTTTAAAAAAAAAAAAAGGTACCAGCCATGAGGTTCACAAGAACAATTAAAATTCTCAGGAAGATATCAGATCTAGACCACAGTCCTTTATTAAAGAAGTAAAGAAGGAGAGAGGAGAGGAAAAGTCCAATTTATTGTCCTGATCATCCTAAGAGCCGTCCCTGAGACTGCCCAATTCCTGGGTGATATATATATATATACACACCTAAAGGCATCAAAGGCTGTTGCTATTATTTCCCAGGGTCCTCCCCAGTAAAAAAAAAAAAAAGAACACCTCTAGAGTATTACAAATGATTTCCTCAAGGAAGGAAAGGTTGAAGAAGATCAGAGGGCTCTCAGTCAACACGAAAATCAACCACCCTGAGGAGGATCCAAGACTGAGCCACAAGAAAAACTTTCTTTCAGGAACCTAAGGAAAGAAAAGTTACATTCTATATGTTTGCTAACATCCTCA
>NW_028033897.1:0-10146 GCF_054177405.1 Leptonychotes weddellii
TCAGCATCACCTGGAAGCTTGTTAGAAATGCACATTTTGGGGCCTGACCTCAGAAGTTCTGAATCAGAAACTCTGGGGATGGGGACTCAGCAGTCTTTGTTTTAATAAGATCTCCAGGCAATTCTGATGTATGCTGAAGTTTGACAACCACTGAGATAGGGTATTGCATCTGTCCCCATTTTACAGATAAGTAGACTAGTTGAATTTAAGTCCTTTCCCAATGTTATATAACTAGCAAGACTGATTCCTAAGTCTGTATGTGTAACCACTACATTATACCCCTGATACCCATCATGTGTTAAGAACTTCTGCTGTAGGGAAGTGGTCTTCAAATTTTGAAAACATACTCTTTTGAAAAATTATGTAACTCCTTGTACATTTTTAAATTGACATCTAAAAATTTCATATCACAAGGTTAAACAATTACAAAGAATATGATTTCTAATACATTGTAAATTGTGACATTTTAAAATGTGTTCCATCAGTCTTCTAAATGTATCCTATGGAATGTAAATACCATAGTGTTTTAAATTTACTATCATCCATTAAAAAAAGTTTTTCTTTCTTTCTTTTTTTTTTTTTAAAGATTTTATTTATTTGCTAGAGAGAAAGAGAGAGAGAGCGAGAGTATAAGCACGGGGAACAGCAGGCAGAGGGAGAAGCAGGCTCCCTGCTGAGCAAGGAGCCTGGTGTGGGACTCTATCCCAGGACCCTGGGATCATGACCCGAGCCGAAGGCAGCCGCTTAACCGACTGAGCCACCCAGGCGACCCCCAAAAAAGTTTTTCTTTAATATTAAAAAAATTCTAATATAATTTCAGCCCCAGCTACTTGTGCAAACATGGATCACAGCAAATCACAAATGAGATCTGGGGATATGGATTCAGAAAGACCACTTACTGCCTTTTGTTGATTGTATCATTTGGCAAGTTATTTTACTATATAAACCTCTGTGTCCTCCTCTATAAAATGATCATATTAATATTTACTTTTCAGGGCGTTGTGAGGATCCAGTGAGATGTAAAATACCCAGTGCAGACTCTGGCACTTATAGGTGCTTAGTTTCCTAAGTATATCTTTTTTTTTTTTTTAATTAACTGTCATGATTGACTTGATTGCTTTCTATCTCCCCCTGCTTCTTTTACTTCTGTTCTTCATGAGTTTTCCTTCACCTGATCTTGGAGGAACTCATCTTGAATTTGACCTCCTTCTGCCCATGTTCATAAGACTGGGTATTGGACTTAACTGGTGTTGGGGCTGGTTGCAGTACCTGCTAAGTTAGGAGGAGTTGTAGGTCCACCTAGCATCACATATTCCACCAGTGCAACGACATCTTCTATCAAATGGCTGTTTTCTCCTATTACAACTGCACGAAACCCAGACACATGAAACCCAGACACTGTCTATTCAGAGGGTGCCAGAAGTGTGTGAGGGTGAGTGAGCGGAGAGGGATCAGCACTCACAAGGAGCCAACAATGTGCCCTGACCTGACATCCGTTATTTTATGTAATCCTTACAGTATTCCTAAAAGGGGGATATGATGCTTCCCCTTATAATTCAAATAATATAAATATTCTGCCTGCATCCATGCAGCTAATATGTCAGAACTGGAATAAGATATTCTGATTTAAAGTCCAAGAACTGCCTGCTACACCACACAGAGATTGGTCTCAGAAAGCTATAACTTCAAAACTGATAGATGTATTCTAGAGGGGAATGAGCTCTGAAGACAACTCCAGCTGTAAAGATGCTAAATAAGCTGTGGACCTCCTGGCTCCACTTCTGTCCACTCCTTAGTTCTCACTGGGTTTATTGCCTGATTTATCCCATATATTCTGTAAATCCCCACCAAATTGGTCTTGTTGAGCATCTGGTCCT
The DNA here is from genome assembly GCF_054177405.1 of Leptonychotes weddellii. Classification (NCBI taxonomy): domain Eukaryota; kingdom Metazoa; phylum Chordata; class Mammalia; order Carnivora; family Phocidae; genus Leptonychotes; species Leptonychotes weddellii. The sequence continues at coordinate 1,878 of NW_028033897.1, forward strand.
TTCTATGCTTCTGATTCTTCTTTCCTTCAATCATCAGGCTCTTGCATTTTGCCCACCATTTTCTGGACTTCAAACACTTAATGAAGACCAGATTTTGCCTTGACTTAGTAACCTCAGATTCTACTCCACATAGTGGAGATGGGACATGTCAATTCTATGGACTTGACTTTAGGATAAGCTTTTAAAAATAAATTCAAAACACAGGATTCCCAGGCATTCCAAAAATTACATATGTTGAAATGTCATTTCACTAATTATATAATATTTAACTGTCTCCTTATGATTAATGATAAGCTAAGTACTACTGGTTAGCTGAGCCTTGCTTTTAAAAAATTCTCTTTTAAATTAATGGTGACTAGTTTACTTGATTCAGTCTTCCCCTTGATTTTTAGCTATTTGTGCATTCACACTTCCAAGATTAAGTAATTTTAATAGTCATTATGGTTATTATATAGTCATTCTGTCGTTAAACTTTTCATATCATGTGTATTGCTCTTCATTTCCAGATCAAGTTGTCTTCTGAATCTGGTATAGTCTGAAGAATTACTCCTTAGAATGAAGCTTTATAGAGCAAACTTTTTGCCAAGCTTCTAAAATGTCCTTTTAGGCTTCTAAAACGCCTGAGCGGCTCAGTCGTTAAGTGTCTGCCATTGGCTTGGGTCGTGATCCCAGTGTCCTGGGATCGAGCCCCGAATGGGGCTCCCTGCTCAGCGGGAAGCCTGCTTCTCCCTCTCCAACTCCCCCATCTTGTGTTCCCTCTCTCGCTGTGTCTCTCTCTGTCAAATAAATAAATAAATAAATAAATAAATCTTAAAAAAAATAAAATGTCCTTTTATTACAGGAGTACTTTATGAATTTTTTTCCCTTTGGATTTCTGCTGTTCTCCACAATTACTTGCTGAAAGACTACTACAACTTCTTCTTGTTTTTTTTTTTTTTTAAGATTTTATTTATTTATTTGAGAGAGAGAATGAGAGAGAGAGAGAGAGCACAAGAGGGGGAGCGGGAGAGGGAGAAGCAGACTCCCCGCTGAGCAGGGAGCCCGATGCAGGACTTGATCCCGGGACTCCAGGATCATGACCCGAGCAGAAGGCAGTCGCCCAACCAACTGAGCCACCCAGGTACCCTTTTTTTGTTGTTGTTTTTAATGGGTTTCTTTAGAACTGGAAGTGACATTATCATTTAGGATGTAGCTATATATGGCCCTGTTGACTGCTACCAGATGAGACATACAAGGAGACTCTGGCATTTTCAAGAGACTAACCTATAGTTCCATCTGTATACAGAGGATGAAGGGGAATCTGGAATATACACTTGATAGCCAGAGGCCATGCTAGTAGAGAATAATAACAATTTTATATCCAGAATACTGGATTCTCAAAAATGTGTATATGAAGCACAACCTCTGGGATTTCATGGAAAGTAATCAAATGGGAAATGGAAAACTGTAAGTCTGGAGTCTAGAGTCAGAGCTCAGAGGAGAAATGGCAAGTGTGAAACTCTCTGCTTAGTAGGACTGAGATCTAAACAGTACACTAGGATTTTAAACAAGGGGAAAACATTATGGGAGTGTGGGTGAGGTTGAGTTTCAGGAATACATCTCAGCTCTCAGAACAGGGCACAGGATAGATAACCTGAGACCAAATTCTACAGTGTCGGGCAAAATACTCCTGGTTTCAAAAATCTCATCTGCCTGAAGTTCAGTTAGGTCCTGGGAATAAATCTTGTAGGGGTCAGCCGTGGGGAGTGGAGGCAAGTGGAATAAAGGTATTAAGGCTGGACCTAACTAGCATTTTAACTTAGAATGCAGTTACCTATAAAATTAACCTAGTTCATGTATAATTATAAGTGAAGATGTTTCTTTACTACATCTATGTGGAGATACTGTTGGTGCTCTGCCACTTCCCCGAAAACTCCTTTATTGCCCAGTGCTGCTTCTGTATGTGCTGCTCCTTTAGAGCATTCAGCCTCAGGCTGCAGGGATCACCTAGGCCAGGTGGTGAGCAAAGAGCGGTGTAATTTATGTTCCAGAGCTCCCTGCATGATCTGGCTAAGTTGGGGTTCATTTGAAAATGCACCTTATTTGCCTTCTTTTCCAGTGCCTCATTATGCTCCTGGAAGAACTTTTCTACCAAATGAATCTTTCTCTTATGTGCTGTTTCTGGGGAAACTGAGTTAAGATAACCCACATTTGTGATAGTTTCGGAAATAGTGAAAATATACGCACAGTAACATAGATACGATGTCAGAGGGAGTATTAACTGCCGCTTTGAGAATGCAGTATGGGAATGGAATTTGGGTGCATCAGTTCCTTTGTTTTATAGCTCTACAACTATTCTACATTGTTTTTCCGGTTCTTTTCCTACGATTGGATTGTTGTTGAAATACTTTAATCTAAATCCCAATCTTACAGTCATTATCACAGATTAGGATTCAGCTTGATATTTGGTGATGTGTACCATAGCAGCTGAGAAAGGGACTGCACCTTTTCAAGTAACCTCTTTTTATATAAAAAGAACCAAGAAATGTTAGCTTCTTGCTTACCTTTGTATTTGATAATCCTTCCATATTGCTGCACTGTTGTTGCTGGCTTATTACTGAGAATTTAATAGTATTTAATTAAAATCCAGAAATGTGCTTTCAATGCTATTACCCTAAAAAGTGGGGTGGGGGGGAAGGGGAAGGCTCATCCTTACCATTTGCATTATACTGGAAACTGTTAAACACTTAATCTTCTCACATAGTGGTTCTGTGCTTTTAAGAGGATTCCATTATTAATTGTTTAATTATTCATTATGCCGCATTTTGCCATTCAGTACAAAAGCTTTTTTAAAATTAATTTAATGTTTTATCCTTCTTAGCAGTCATTCTTTGTACTGGGCTCTCTGTTCTTTCATGATAGGATGTCGCAGCAAAGAATCAAGAGGATGCCTTGCTGAAAGCTAAGCCTGTAGCTGTACCAAATAGATCTTTTGCCAGAGCAATGACTCAACACAACAACAGGCAACTGAGTCTTGCTGCACTCCAGAGACTGTGGTTAGAAATATTCACCAGTGGGAGCATCACTGATCATAATTGTAGGAGTGACAGTCAGTTTCTTGACCTCATTGAGACAGGCAGGGAGGTCAGTGCGTCAAGCAGTTCATCCTTCAGGCAAGGAAAACTATCGGGAAAATTTCCTTTTTGTTATCGCTGGCATTTTTATTTAATCCCACCATTTTCCCCACAGTCTGGGCATTAAGTACAAAAGCTTCAAGCAGGCACAGTCTGGCCCTTTTTCTTTTTCTCTCTGCCAAAAGTAACCTTGGCAATTGATGGTTTGGGGAAAAGCTACCACACCCCTTTTCCTCAGCTGTGTGTTCTCTTGTCCTACCTTCCCTCTTTTGCTCTCTTTTGTTTTTTTTCCTCCTCTTCTGTCTTGGCATCTGAAGAGCAGGAGGGGAGAAAGAGTCATTCTAAAGGAGCCTGGTGATAGCAGCCCTGCCCATTTCTCAGTGCTGATTGTAGGGGAAGTTTACAAAGCAACCTTTCCATGCATGATGGCACATATGCTCTTCCAGCAGTGGTAAGTCTGGCAGCCTGCTGCTGGAACGGAGCTGGTGCTGATTTTAGAGCCTGTCTCAGCCAGTGAACTTCATCCCAGGCCCACAGAGGAACCTTCATAAAAAAAAACCCATGAATGAATGAATGAATGAATGAATGAATGAATGAATTCATTGGATGAATGGGTGAGTTCATTCAATGAAAGAAAAGAATTTAAAGACCTTGGTTTGTAAATCTGAATGTATATTCAGACATGAAAACATATTTGATTTCATACAGAGCATCAGCATGATATCCCTATAAAAGATATAAAATTAGCGAGTGAATGTGTGTTTAAATAACTCATTGTCTTCCTGCCAGACACATTGTAGGATCCTGGGGGTACACAGTTAACAAGTTAGACATGATCCTGGGTATATAGTGTGCACATTCTTGTGGGATGGAAGATAGATAAATAAACAAGTAAAAAAAGAAGAAAATTTAAAATAGTGGTAAGAAAAAAAGAAAAGAATGAGATGAGAATATGTGGAATTGGGGTGGTTACTTTATTTTTTTGGGGGGTGCTTACTTTAGATTTGATAGTCAAGGAATGCTGGCCTGGGAAGGTAGAGTTATAAATGACATGGTATTTCATGAAAATTTTGAGAAGATTCTGAATGTACTAGTTTATCATTAAAAGGGAAAGAACAGCACTGATACGTGGTTATCGTTATTCAAAGGAGATGATTGTTTTCAATAAAAAATTGAGATAATGTTCTAATATATTTGGCTAGATTTTTCTTTCAAAGAAAATTTTTTAAAGACCTCAACAATCTGATCTTAGATCAGACCTATTTTGTAAACAAGTAGAGTTTTCATTCTCTTTCAATTAATTAACCTCTGGTAAATGGCTATCTTATGAGAGATTTAGATTTCTTTGCAGTGCTGTGCCCTCTCTTCCAGTCCCAAGAATATGCATGTATTGGGGGCCTGTAACGCCAGTGTTATTGAAATTAGAGCATCTGCTTATATTGTGTCATGCTTTTTCTCTCCCTCTCCACAAAGCACTTTATTTAAAAATAGCAAATGGACTTAGTTGTTTTCTTCAAAGAGATCTGAATGATTGAGGCTATTCTTTCTCTTTCTCTCTTTTTTCTTCCACTTTTGAAAGATACTACCTTTCTTCTTGCCATCATTGATATGTTTTGGAAGATCTGAGGTCATGTTGTAAGGATTTTATTTTAGCCATAGAAAATCAAAGTATATGGTAACATATACCACAGAAGTTTCAAAGAGCCATGTTATCAAATATATTAATTTAAAATCTCATTTAATGTGAGTTTTGTGCATGAACACTAACACTTGAACATATGAAGGTAGTGAGTTAATTTATATATAAATAATTGCAATGTGAAAGCAAAGGAGTTACTTATAAATTTGTAGCTGAAGTTTATTTATTTATTTTTCTTAAGATTTTAAGTAATCTCTGCACCCAACGTGGGGCTCAAACCTGCAATCCCAAGATCAAGAGTCACATGCTCTATTGACTGAGCCAGCCAGGGGCCCCTATAGCTGCAGTTTATTTTGTGAATGTCTACACTTTTTTTTTAATATTTATTTATTTGAGAGAGAGAGTGAGAGAGAGAACATGAGAGAGGAATAGGGCCAGAGAGAGAGGGAGAAGCAGACTCCCTGCTGAGCAGGGAGCCTGCCACGGGGCTCCATCCCAGGACCTTGAAATCGTGACCTGAGCTGAAGGCAGATGCTTAACTGACTGAGCCACCCAGGTGCCCCAAGAATATCTTTACTCTTTTGTTTCCATTAATGATAGACTGAAATACAAATGGTATAGGAAAAGTTACATATTTAAATGTATATGTTCTGACTTCTTTCTCAGTTATATCAATTCTGTTTAGTTTATTCTTCAGGGGTTGTTGAGATGATTACATCTTTAAGAAACTGGGGATTGATTTTTCTGAGGATTTTCATTTAGGCTCAACACCTATATCTCTATGTTTAACTGAAAGTGGTAGTATCAATAACCCACTTCAAAGGGCATTTTGATAATCAGAAAATCTTCTAGGTGATTATTTTAGCACATGAGGAATGTTTCATCCAGCATTTGGCTTATTGTTTAAGTAGCAGGGAATTTAATAAAAGGAATGCCAAAAGATCTTTAGGAGAATTTTACCAAAATCCAGTTCTAGTGCAGTTTCCCTAAAAGATGTCATGATTTCAGCAAATCCCATGTCATCTTTTTCTAACTACAAAATAAAAGTTACTTTGGATTTCACCTTTGTACATGAATGCAAAGCCCTGAACGTGTGATGATAGTAAAATAATTTCCTTAAAACACTTCTGTTTTTCTGAGGGAAAAAAAGAAAGGTGAACTCTTCTTTTCCAAAGAGTCTTTAAAGAGAATAAATTGAATTACAGGAACCTTTACATAAATACATTTTTCATTGGAGGGGGGCAGAATTTTGTAGAATGTGATTAGTGTGAGGAGGGTGTGGTCACAGGATGAAAAGGAGGAAGAAACAAGGAAAACTATTTATAAAAGACAATTAGTAAATTTGAGCTTTGACCTCAAGTTGTTTATATCAATTACAGTGTAATTTATGGACCACCTGAATTATGCTTTGCTTTCCTGTTTCTGGCTGATCTGCTTGTGCACACTGATGAAGAATTTCCCATTTTCCTTACTTTATTTCTTTTTAATGTCATTTTGTGAAATGAGAGTTACTTGTAGAAAGCATCTTCCTAATGATAGCATGTCTCTCTTTCCCTAAACGATGAATTAGAGATTGTCATTATTTACAATACCAACCAAAACAAAACAAAAGAAAAACTAGGATCTTTTTTTTTTTTGGTATGGAATTCTGAATATATGTGAAACAACATAGTCATATTTTAGTGCAAAATACATCTTTTTAAATAATAGAGGCTGCATCGCATTTTAAATTTATCATCATTTAGACTTGCAAAATTAATGGGTAAAAGATAAATGTTCTTTAGCATCAAATAAATCTCTAATGTCAGATTCGATTCTAATACATTGAGTCATCTTTCTACAAAAAAAGACCCTCTCGACCTTTAGTGTTGCTTGGAATGAGACAATGTTATTTGGTAATTTTCATTTCAGTGTTCTGGAAATCAGATAATGTTCCTATAGCTGGAATCATTATAATAGAATTGGACAAAATTCGACTTCTTTCCCTAGGATTGGAATTTCTAACTCCATTTTAATGGCAAAATTTTGTTTTGGGATATATACTGGCAAGTAGGTAATATTTCTGCTGGTAAATAGACATCATTAACTTAGTTGTTTAAAATATTTTAGTGACTTTTTAACAAATCAAAGAAAGACAAATTGGAAAGATGTGCTCCTTCAGAAATCATTTATTGAACATCTGTGGTGTTTTGGGCAACAATGGCACTGGTAATTTAGATATCAAAAGAAAGATTAATACATGCTAATGAGAAAGACAAATAACAAAGCAATAATTATAAAACTGTTAGTGTGTTGTAAATGATAAGGATGTGACAAGGGTGACCTGGCAACACAGTGGGGGCCCTGATATCACCCTGAGGTAGAGCTTCTCAGAAAACCATGGATCTAATGTTTTTTCCAAGATTGAGAGGCAAAGAATGAAGTACTTGCAGGGAGAAGGAGAGGTCTGTGGATAGGAAAGGCTTAGTGGAACTGTGAGGCACATTTGGAGAGCTTCCATTTTCAGCAAGACTGGAAATCAGAGAGGCAGCTCTAGAAGGAAGCTGGATCCGGGGAAGTCTGCATGGAGGAATTCATATTTCATCCTGGCTGCAAGTTAATAGAGGATTTTGAGAAAGGGATTACCTAATCAGATATATATTCCAATGAGAGTATTTTGGCAGCTTTGAGGGATGAAATGGAATGGTGGGGTTGAGATAAGGGGATCTGTTAGTAATACTTCCCCTAATTCAGGAGAGAAGAAATGAAGTATTGAACCTCAACAGTGTCAATAGCAATTGATGCAAAAGTTTGGCATTAGACAGTATTAATGACATAGAATGACCAAGGCGGTGACTAGCTGGAAAGAGATGATAGAGAAGGAGATAATAATGGATAGTGGTTCCAGCACCAAGAATGTAAGAAAATTGGCAGATTTTAAGAGGGGAAGGAGTGGATTCTGACTTTGAGGAGCTTGAGGAGCCTGAGAAAGACTCTAGAGTAGAGATATGTAGTAACCAGTGGGTTTGAAATGGATAGAATTGTAAACAAGAAATGGAAATATGAGAGTCAGCAATATACGGGTGATCACTGAAGCCATAAACTGAATTTCAAGATTGTCTGTAGGACTGTTCCTTTGAGACAACAGGAAGAAACTGAGGTGGGTGGGGGCGGGAGGGGTCAAAAGCCTAATATTTATATAGAGATTTTATAGTTAAGTATTTTCAAATGCATCATTCTTGTGCCAAAAACGATGTTATGAAGGAGGCATTATTATGCTTACCCTTCCCCATTTATGATGATGACTGAAGCTCACCTGAATTAAGAGAGTTCCATAAATAATGAAGAAAAAAATCATAGTAACAAATATAGGTCTGTTGTCTGCTTTTAAATATAATATTAATTTCATTATCAGAACTGCATTGTGACCACACATAGCTAATTTCATCTAATATCTCATACATGTGTTATATTCATGACATTGTTGAAAAATGCTCACTCCTTTGCTTTCATTTTGTTGACCAAAGGGTAAATTTCT
>NW_028033898.1:0-545 GCF_054177405.1 Leptonychotes weddellii
GCACAGTCAGTGGGTCGTCCAACTCTCCACTTTCAGTTTCGGCTCAGGTAGTGATCTTGGGGTCATGGGATCCAGCCCCACATTGAACCCCACCTCTCAGGCTCTGCACTCAGCATGGAGTCTGCTTAAGTTTTTCTCTCTCTCTCCCTCTGCCCCTCCCACCCTCAAATAAATAAATAAATCTTTACAAAAAAAATAAAGTAAAATATGTGCTACAGCAAGAAGGGGTGGGATGCATGAATCATAATAGCAAACAGGTTAGTGAATCTATGTAAGCATTAATTTTCAATAATAATTATTTTGATAGGTTTTGAAAATTAGGTGGGTTCTACTGTAGACACACACACAAAATGTTACGTGACAAGGTTATTCACCACTGCATTGTTTGAAACAGCACAAATTAGAAACAACTTCAATATTCATCCATACACTGAAATACTATTTGGCCATTAAGATGAATAAAATACATTTTTGAATACCGTATAGAATAAATATATTTCTGTATGAGTCAGATTTTTCTGCATTAACAACTACAACATGTCAGT
>NW_028033899.1:0-545 GCF_054177405.1 Leptonychotes weddellii
TGCTCTCTGTCTCTCATTCTCTCTCTCAAATGAATAAATAAAATCTTTTAAAAAAATACAATTTGTTTGTCTTTACATTTTAGATTCCTGAATAATACTAAAATATTTCTTTCCTCAATGTCATCTTCCAAACAAGATATGCAGGAAAACAGTCTGTTTCACTGCATATATGAACAGACAGATGAAGTCAATTCAAAAGAAAAGTAAAACTGTTCAATTTTTAGATGCAATTTAGTGAATAATGTTTGGAAAACTTGGATACATCTTCTTGTTTTTATCATGTTTCAGCATCAAGGCAAAATTTGAATGAATCAGTAGAAAAGTCTCTACGGGATACAAAAATATAGACCTTATTTATGTGTTTATTTTCATGTCTGACTTTGTTATAAATAAAACCTTACCAGAAAATGCTATATTTAATTGGATAGTTATTAAGAATATTGAATTTGAGGGGCGCCTGGGTGGCTCAGTCGTTGAGTGTCTGCCTTTGGCTCAGGTCATGATCTCAGGGTCCTGGGATCGAGCCCCGCATCGGGCTCCCTGCT
>NW_028033900.1:0-545 GCF_054177405.1 Leptonychotes weddellii
ATATTATCCCTGGTGTGTTAATTGAACTTTAACTTTATTACTAATGGCTCTTTAATATTTCTACCAAAGCAATACATATTCGCTGAAGAAAATTTATAATGAATGATAATAAAATTATTCATTAAAATCACTTTCCACAAAGAAAGCCAGGCTAACATGGCTTCATTGGTGAATTGTACCAAATAATTAATTAATTAATAATTCAGTCCTTTCTCTTTTATTGAGATAAAATTGACATATAGCATTGGGTAAGCTTAAGGTGCACAATGTGATGATTTGATACATTTATATATTGCAATATGATTGCCACCATAGCTTTAGCTAACACCTCTATATGGTCACATAATTATTATTTTTTATGCTGAGAACAGTTAAGATACAATCTCTTAGCATTTGAGGTATATAATACAGTATTAGTATGATCACTATGCTATATATTAGATCTCCAGAACTTATTCATCTTTTTTTTTTCTTTTTTTCTTTTCTTTTTTTTATTCTTATGTTAATCCCCATACATTACATCATTAGTTTTAGATGAAGTGTTC
>NW_028033901.1:0-545 GCF_054177405.1 Leptonychotes weddellii
TGCGGCTTACCCGGAATGAGTTTTCTCTGTTCATTTATCCTGCAGTTTGGGGATGCTGAGATGGGCTCTTCACCTCATTGAGCAGCTAGGGTTCCCCCTGGATACTCTGGGACCCACATTTACCCACTGTCTTACTTCTGGGGCTTCCTAGGCATGGTTGCTGCCAACTTCTGTGTGCAGCCTTCCCCTCTTTGCTCCCGATCCAAGAGTGGTGGGAGCCTGGCAGCCTAAATAACCCCAATGGTGACGGTGCCCTATCACAGAAGACCCTACATTCATGGAAAGTCTGGAAGGATGACCCTGCCTTTCTGTCACAACTCACTGGAGACAACAGAGATTCTTCTTCTTTACATCCTTTTCCTATTGTTTCCTTGTGGAGTTGGTTTGCTTTTCTCCCTTTGAGACTTTCATAGCCTTTTAAAGTCATATCAACAATGAACATATTTCCTCTGGCGCGGGAATTACTGGTACTGTTAATAATTAACACCGTTAATCACCAAGTGTTGGAGCAGTGCTTTTCAAACATCGTGTGTGTGTGTGCGCAC
>NW_028033902.1:0-545 GCF_054177405.1 Leptonychotes weddellii
CCTCAATCCTCAATTTTAGAGGCAAAATGTTTTCTGATTGGAAAGATGGAGTCTTTTTCAAAATGCATGCTGGCCTCTCAGATTAATTATCCAGATGTCTGCCCCTGGACCTGTTCTATCCTGTCCATTCTTCCTTTTCTCTACCATCCTTGGCTCCCTATTTGTCTTGTGCTACTGCCACCTTAATAAGCCTCAACAGCAAGATTTCTCAGGAAATAATCGGAAAGTGATTAGTCCTTTACACTTATCCAGTCCATTCAGAAGTAATTTTCCACCAAACATAAATGATTAAAAATGATTAGCATCTACCTAAATGATGTTATGGTGCCAGGTTTTTTTTTCCTGTTGGCACAATGCCACACTCTCCCTTCTGTAGTCTATAATTGCAGGGGCTGGAAGCCTATAACTCCGTTCCCCAAATTCTTTACCAACTGGCTTCCAGGAAGGTGTGGCCAATGGGAGTCACTGGTGGGAGAAAAGAATAAGCCATTCTAGTCTGGTCCCAGTGGTAGAAGTGTCTCAATGGCAGACTGGCACTGGCCACG
>NW_028033903.1:0-545 GCF_054177405.1 Leptonychotes weddellii
AGTCATATTCCATCCCTTCATCATATTTACTCTTATTTTTGTACAAAGTATAAATTTTTCTTTCTTTCAAATTTTGGGAGGCACTTTCTTCTAACAGACCAAAGTACGCCCAAAATCTAGTGTGTGGCACTGACCTAGGCACCAGCCTGATCATATTTGATCATATTCTGGTTTTATATAATTTTTATCTTTTTCTTTTTCTTTTCTTTTTTTCTTTTTCCTTTCTTTCCCTTTCTTTTCCCTGGCTTCAGCTCTCTTCTGATTATTGAGTGTATATTTTTCTGGGGTTGTTGTTACCCTATTAGCATTTCATTCTCTCATTCATCTATTCTCTGGTCAAAATGACAAAATAGAAAAAATCACCTCAGAAAAAAGAACAAGAGGCAGTACTGACTGCCAAGGACATAATCAATATGGATATTAGTAAGATGTCGGAACTAGAGTTCAGAATGACAATTTTAAAGATATTAGCTGGGCTTGAAAAAGGCATGGAAGATATTAGAGAAACTCTTTCTGGAGAAATAAAAGAACTAAAATCTAACCAA
>NW_028033904.1:0-545 GCF_054177405.1 Leptonychotes weddellii
TTAAATAAAATCTTTAAAAAAATTAAAAAAAGAAGATGGGCTCGAATGCTCAGAATTAAGATACTGGCCCAAGGATGCACATCCAACAAGAGGGGGCCTCCTGCCCCTGGCTGGAGTGCTCCTTGAACCAGGCCCTGGGTGCTCCCCCGTGGCACACGTGCTGATGGCACCTTGGACGTGCCACACTTGGTCACTTTGCTGACTTTCCTCTATGGCCGGTCTGTTGAAGGTCCCCTGTATCCCCCATCCCCAAGGCTTCATCTCTCCTATCTGTGCTTCCAGAACTCCCCTTCCCCCGCTGAGATTCAGGCTCACGTTTTCTCCCTCTTAAGCCACCCAGATGTCCCAGAGACACCTTGGACTTGCCATATCCAGCACCAGACTTATCATCTGACCTCAAGGCTGCAGGGCAGGGAGGTGGCATGAGCTCAGGTCCTGGGATTAGACTGTGTTCTCATCCTGGCTCACCACCTACTTGCCACGGCCTTGGGAGGCTACTTGGCCTCTTTGTGCCTTAGCCTTCCCATCTGTAAAATGGGGATGAA
>NW_028033905.1:0-545 GCF_054177405.1 Leptonychotes weddellii
AGGTCTGCAAGGTTCCCAGATGACTAACAAAGCCCATCCCGGGCCCCAGGCGGCTCAGCCGCTCCCGCAAACAGGGCCAGCGTGGCCACTCTGCCAGGGGGGCGAGTGTCAGTTGGGAGCCAGGACCCCAAGCACACACCGCCAAGCCAGCCCGACAGTCATGCCTGCGACAGACTTCCTCCAGCCCAGTGGGTCAGGGAGGGCTTCCCAGAGGCAGCAGCGCCCAAGCCAAGTCTGGAGTGAGCCAGGCGGACGAGGAGGGGCGGCCGTTCCCGGCAGAGCGACTGTGTCTGCAGAAACAGGCTCCGAGGCTGCAGCATTCCCATCCAGCGGTGGCAGACGCACCGTGCAGCCCCCAGGGTCAGCCCAGAGGGGAGGGGACACGGGCCGTGGGCGGGTAAAGGGAGGAGGACTCCCAGCTCTGGGGGTAGTGAGTGGATGCAGAGGGCGGGGAGGGGTGAGGCCTCTTAGAAGCCTGGGCTTCGGATCCGAGTGGCGAGGAGGAAGGGAGGAGCGTTGGTGGGAAAACGAGGATTTGGGTTTGG
>NW_028033906.1:0-545 GCF_054177405.1 Leptonychotes weddellii
GGGTCGGCGGGAAGGAAGAGAATGCCCTTGGGGGCAGGAGAGCAGCCCAAGGCTGGTGGGAGAAGGTGTAGGCGGCCCAGTCATAAGGTGGAGCCAGTTGTCCGTTGGCTTCGGTACCGGGGGCGGCCCAAGGAATTGGGTCAGGGGCTGAGGGATGAGGGCCGGAAGGCCAGGAACGAGGGAGCGCGCGCATGGGAGAGTGGGTGACCTCCGGCCCGCGCTCCCCTCGCCCCAACACCTCCTCGGTACTCGCCGCCTTCGCGCACACCCTCCCTCCGCATTGGCCGCCCTCTGTGCCACCTCTGCCATCCCACCCCAACCCTACTCTCCCCAGCGCGCCCCGCTGGTTCCTGTGAGTGTGGGCCTTGTGTCTTGGAGGTGGAGGGGCTGGGTTGCAGCCGCCTGTGCCTGTAGCGGGCAGGTCTACTGGGCCAGCGCACCGCGGTGCGGTGCGTGGCGGTGAGGGTGCAGCGGGGCAGAGGGTGTTTGGAGGAAGGGTTGTTGGGCAAGGGGTGGGGGCGGTGGAGGCACAGGGAGAGGAAGGG
>NW_028033907.1:0-545 GCF_054177405.1 Leptonychotes weddellii
AAGAACTGTCATAAACTGTTGTTGGTCAGAATATAAAATGGTACAGCTACTTTGAAAAAACAGTCTGACAGTTTTTCAAATTGCAAAAATAAACTTAAATATGACCCAGCAATTCCACTCCTAGGAATATACTCAGGGGCAATGAAAACATATGCCCACATAAAAACTTAACCATGAATATTTATAGCAGCATCATTCATGATAGCCGAAAGTAGAACAATCCAAATGTCCATCAACTGATTAACAGATAAACAAAATGTAGTATATTCCTGCAATGAGCATTATTTGCTTATAAGGATGAACCCTGAAAACATCATGCCTGGTAAAAGAAGCCAGTCAATACACGTTTTATGATTTACTTATATGAACTATTCAGATTAGGCAAATCTATAGAGACAAAAGGTAGATTAGTGGCTGCTTAGGTATGGGGAGGATGGGAGGATGGGGGGTAATAGCTAAAGGGTACAAGGTTTCTTTCTGAGCTGTTAAAAATGTTGTAAAATTGTGATGATGGTTATACAACTCTGAGAGTATACTAAAAACCA
>NW_028033908.1:0-10145 GCF_054177405.1 Leptonychotes weddellii
TTTTTTTTTTTTTTTTAACACATAGAAGCAGTGCTCAGAGGCCGGTGGAAACTTCCTGTCAGGAAGAATGAGGAAGGAGATATTTTACTGTGGTTGGAAAGTTTGTATCTTCCTTGCTTTCTCTTAGTAGAAAAGGTCTACACTCTAGGCTTTGTGCTTGTACCGGGACAAGGGAAATCCAGTGGCTGGGACAGAAGTCATAAAAAGAGGCTTGGGCTTTCAGTCTCTTTAACTGAAGTCCCATTTTCTCTGCAAACTGGAAGTTTCTTTATACCTTCTGTATAGGGATACTGCCCTTTGTCTCCTATGGCTGAGGATCAGGTGCATCTCGTCCTTGTGCCATTTTCTTTCATTCATTTATTTATCCATTCATTTTCCACTTATTCCTCCATTCTTTCATCAAATGGTTAAATTCTTGGTTATATGCTAAGAAAACAATGAGTAAGATAGACGTGGTTCCTACGCTGTGGATCTTTCAATACAGTTGAGGGAAACAGACAATAAAGAATTACCTGTGAGTGGAAATCTTATACATTTTGATTGTTGCTTTGATGGAAACCAGGAAGATATCAAGATTAACAAGAGGAACCTACTTGAGTAGTTAATCTACTTCAGAAGGGATTTCAGCAAGCATCTCTCTAAGGAAGTGAGTTTTATGCAAAGCGTTGAAAGCAGGAGAGTCAGCAGGCAACCATGCCAGGATGTGCATTTGGGAGGTGGTCCCAGGCAGGCATGCAAATGGCAGAAGGTGGGAAAAGGCTTTCTGGGCTGACAGAGCACAAAGACCATAACCTGGGGTAGAAAATTCGGATGATGAGATGAAGATGAAGAAGTGGGAAGGGGCCAGATCACGTAAAGCCTTTTTAGGCCAAGGTGGAGAGTTCGGGTTTTATCCTAAGTAAAATGAAAAAATGAAAAGAAAATTAGAGGATCTTAAGCAGGAATGTGACATAATTCAATTTATGTTGTAGAACAAGCCTGGCTGTGGTGCAGAGGATAAACTGTCATGGCAGGAAGAGCAGAAGTAGGGGTTGTTCCATCATTTGTGAGATAATTGATGGTGCTGACCCAGGGGAGCAGTGGGAGAAATGATACCCAGTGGGGGACAAATGAATAAATTCGAGATGAGACTAGGAAGTGAAGCCAGCAGGACTTTGATAGATGGGTAAGAGAAAGGACTAAATGAGACTGCCTCCAAATTTCTACCTTGGGTGCCAAAGCTGGGGCAGGCCATTGTTGGAGGTGGAGGGCTGAGTAGGGGTCCTGTTCTCTTCTGTTTTCCCCAGGTGTCCAGTCAGACTGGCCAAAGGAAAAGCAGACTTTTGACCTCCCTCTTTTCTATTTGCCTGCATGTTGGCATGGGAATCTTTGGCCTCTTATTGCAGTGACATGCAGACTGCCAAGTTTAAAGCATAGCTGAAGTCCAACTTCAAGAGTGTGTAGCTCCTCTGAGTCTCAAAGAGAAGGAGACAACTTGAATATCAAAGATTGCAAAGAAAAATCAGCGGTCATATAATAGGGAGACATGTGAAGCCTAGTGGTCTACAGAAAAACCAAGCTCCTGAAGTTATAGAAGGATGAAAAGGACCTACACATAGGGGAAGATGCCGTTGGCTCTTGTAGTCCCCCCTGAGAACCTCAGGCATCAAGAATCCTGTCACCTAAGGCACATTTCATGAGATACTTGCCTGCTCATAAGGATCGGATTCCCATCTTAAAATTCTGAGTGTATGATTTCTGGCAGAAGAAACTTTCAGTAACCTGTTTTCAGTAGTTCAGATGAGAAGTAACCAAAAGTAGTTATGAGGTGTTTCAGAACCACCATGACAAAGGCTCTGCCTTTTTCCAATGCAGAATTCATTCCTGGGCAAAGTGAGATGTTTTTGCTTTATCTCTTCCATCACTTTCTTTTTCTTTTTCTTTTTCTTTCCTCCTCCTCCTCCTCCTCCTCCTCCTCCTCCTCCCCTCCTCTCCTTCCTACCTCTCCTGCTCCTCTTTCTCCTCCCCCTCTGCTACTCTGGAAGATATCTTGTAAAGCTGTTGTTCAGAGACATAGCTTGAATGTCTTTGCAATCAATAATTCATTCAAAAAATATTTCTTTATCTCAGTACTGTTGTTGAGGCAGTGAACAAAGTACAGTTCCTACCTTGGAAAAATTTAGAGTAGTATACAGATTCTTAAGCTGGTGTCCATAAACCTCTAAGGGTCTGCAAATTCTTTGACATGGCTAACAGACTTGGTTGTGGGTATGTACACATCTTCCAAGGAGAGCATCTATGATCCTCCACAGATGCTTATCGGCCAGTAACTCAGGAAAGGAGAACCACTCATCTATGAGAGATTGGGTGACATTGTGGTAGGGTGGCTCATAATGTGGTCTCTGCATTTAAATGATACTGGGTTTGGATTCTGACTCAGCACTATTTGCCTGGGTGGTCTTGGGTAAGTGTCCTTCCCTCTCTGTCCCTCCATTACCTCATTTGGGGAAGATTGTGCACCCCTCAGAGGGCTGTGGTTAGGATTAGATGACAGGAGGTGAGTAAGACACCTAGCCATGTATGGTGCATGGCAAGAGCCCAGTCCTCATCAGAATATCACTGTTATTGTTACTACCAGGCTTGGAATAGCAGACTCTATAAGCCAGCTGAAGAAAGTAGTTGATAATGTGAGATGGGCGGATTGGGGGGATAAGAAAAAAGACAGAAGAAAGGAAAAGCAAAAGGGGAAATCTATTGCCGTGATCATAGCTGCACAAGGCAGCTACACATTTTCTAGCAGGTCTTTAAGCATATTTACCCTAAAAAATCCTCTTCAGTTAACCTTTGATTTTAATGACACTTTGGTATAGCAAAGGCAGTTTTGGTTGCTGGAGACTGTAGATTAGCCCATGTTTCTAGAGGAAGGTTTTCTTTAAGCTCAAATAAAAATTGAGTGTATAACATGAAAAGTCAACAAATATTTGACAAACAACTATGAGCTGATGACTTGGAAGAGAAAGAAGGGTAATAATGTCTCAGTCCACCTCTTTCTGTTCCCAAGTATGATGGACTCGGGGGCTGGAGTAGAAGCTTTTAAGCAAAATCGAGTGCAGTAAATAAGTTCTTGTGGGTTTTTCTGGAACTTGTGAGAGTTACCTGGCAAAGCAGTACATGTTGGCTTGGACATGACCACACTCTCAGGACCTGAAATCTGGCTGAGAAATCATAAACAAACAGTGGTGATAAATGACTGTGGGCCGGAGGCGGGAGGTGTCTAGTGGAGTGTTGCTGCATTACATTACATCCTTCCTGTGCCAGGGCTGGTGCACAGGGAGCACTCTAGCCTCTCCCACCCCTTTGTCATTTGCTCTAGAGTGAGGTGCTGGTCTGGTCTTGTTTAACCTCTTTATTAATGATCTGTAAAGGGGAGAGAAGAGCATGTGAAGGAAAGTTGCAGATGACACTACTTTGGGAGGTGTTGGGAATACTAGCAAGGTCAGAGAAATCACACTAATGGCCCAAAGAAGGTTAGGAACATGGAGGGAGAGTAACAAATCTTGGAGAGGTCCAGACACTCACATCTGGTGAAAATTAATCTGAAACACAGATATCAATGGGTGGGAGGACTATGGAAAACTGAAGGCTCAAAGAAAAATAATAAGCTGAGTGGACATCAGGAAATCCAGCCATGGGTGAGAGCAGAGAGAGAGGTGCCAATGGCAATTAACACAGTCCAGATATTAGCAGGTGCCCAGAGAGACATACATCACCATTTGTGACAATCCTGCCCATAAACTGTGTCTTACATTTGTACATCATAATGTTGTACACACTTTTTTTCAGAGGATCCCCCTTGTTACCAGAAAGACGGAAAGGGTTTTTAAAGAAAGCAGCCACTAAATGAGGTCAAGGCACCATTTAATGTTGGATGTGGATCCAGAACTTCCAACAAGAGTCAGCATTCAAACACATGGCCAGAGTGGCATTTTCAGGGAAAGCATAAGGGATTTCTCTTGGAATATTAAATGTGAACTTGAGAAGTCTCATAGGCCTCATTCCTAAGCTTAGGGACCCACGGTAGACACTTTTCAGAGGCCTACTTTGGGGAGCCATCCAATTAGTAGACAATGTTAAAAAGCTGGGCCAGAATTTTCTTGGTAGTTCAGGGAGAGGGACCCAAGCCCCATCTCTTTTCAACTATCTCCACAACCCCAACAAAATGGAAAAATGAGACGATAACATCCAAAACAAGAGTGCATATTTATGGCCACCATTGGGTGTATTAACCAGAATGTCTATTTTCTTTTCTGCCATTGAGGCATCAATTGGCTGGAGGCTATTGGCCATGTCCAGGTGGGTCTTAATTCAATTCTCAGGCCTCTTGCCCATATGCCTTCCCCGGAGTAACACGATCCCTGCCGGAGAAGTGTTGGCCCACTTGGTTACCAGATGATCTCATGAAACCCATTTTGCCTGGGTGGCCACAAGGCACCTTCCTCATGAATGTGTCCATCAGAGACTTTGTGATAGGAATGTCCATTCCCTCTAGCCTTATTTTCCAGGAAATGTAAGGCAAATGCTAAGAATCACAGCATACAACAGCCAAAAACTTCCATCCTACCACACCCTGGCCTAAGCTGCCCCCATCTGTCCCAGGCGGGTCTGATCCTCTCAAACACCAGGCCACACTTGCCAGCCAGCTCACAGGGCTATTCCATGGTGACAAAATCACTGAAATACTGAATCTGCATAAGGAGGAGTCCTGCCATTTCTTACAGCCTTCCTGAGCTTTCCACAGCCCAAACAAGTCGGGCCCCTCCTGTGATGTCTGAGGTGGTAGTCAGGATTCTGCCTGTCCCCAGCATTTCCGTAGTGCCTCAGTCACTGCGTATACACAGAGTGGGGCAAACAGAGCTCCCAGAAAGATGTAGAAGAGAGGTTGTTATGATCAATGTGAGGCAAAATTGTTTCTCAGAGAAACCTGTTAGACCCAGAATAAAAAGGAAAAACCCAAATGGCTAAAGACATGGTACCTTCATCCTTCAGAGAGAAACATAGAATGAGGCTCTGAAATAAAAATCACAAAGACCACTTTCACTGGAAAATCTGAGCTTCTTAGAGCTATGGCTTCATTTTCCTCATTTTTAGTTTTTATGTTTATAGTCTTTCCCTGATTCTTCTAGTTTATAGTCTTTCCCTGATTCTTCTATAATGAAGAATCAGGGAAAAAGAAGTTCTTAAAGTCCTCATTCAGAGAAAGTACCATTTTTAGGTACCTTTTCATATACAGATACAGTCATGTAAACATATACTTGATGGGGATAACTCCAACTTTGTATAGCCTTTGGTCCTCGGTGGTTGGTAACCACCTCGGCCCTAGAGTGGACATCAGGAACCCAGACCAGTTCAAATACTGGTTCCATCACTCTTAGCTGCTGCCTTGGGCCAACTATTATTGTTGTTATTTACTCATTGTCACATGACTGTCTTTCCATATGGACAAATTGATATCTGTCTGTAAGTTTGATTTCTCCCCTGCACTAGGCAGTTGGGAGAACCTCCGCAGGAAGGGGTAGGCACATTGCAGCTCGGGGGAGGGTGTGAGAGTCATGAACACTGACCAGCATGTTTGTTCTTGGCCGCATATGAGGGTTCATTGTTCTGCACTCAGGTGTCAGCCCAGGAGCCCGGATGCCTGTGGCAGCCCTGAGTCAGCATGTGGCCGAATTAGCAGCCCTGCTGATCCCCCAGCACCCATTCTTCTTTCAACGCACCGTGATCTCTGATGTAACTGCATTATTTGAGGGGAGTTTCTGTACAAATCCCTCAACAACAAAGAAAACCAAAACCCCTCCGTGATGAAAAAGAGACTCTCCCCACTGCCTCATGGCACTGGACCGTGACCAGGCTCTGCATGTTGGGTGTTTTCCTGCTGCTGTTGGTCGCTTTATGGTCTTACAAACTTTTTGGAGTTGTATCAGCTGGTGCCAGGGCACTAGCTTGGGAGCATGATGAAGTCACGCTAGAGGAAATCCTTTGCACTCCTCTTTGTCCAAAGGCAAAGACACGCTAGGAAATGGAAGCATGCCTGTTTTCTTCTGTGAGGGGCACAGCTTGCCTAGGGTAACTGCATCTCCACCAGCTGAACTGAAGTGCAATTCAGTCTCACAGATCGTTCACTACAATTGGCTATAGAAAAGAATTGTCCTTCCCTCTCATGGAATGTGGAAAGGAGAGAGGGAGAATGAGGAAGTGTTCCAGAGCCAAAGAGCAATCTTTGTCCCTCCTTATACAACAGGCTTGGGACTTGGCGAAATCCAATATGTCAGAGAAGGCGATTGAGCGTGTGTGGGGGTGCAGGGCTGAGACATGCCAGGTGAATTTTCTTCATGTTATTATTCTTAAAAATTAGGAGTGCACTAACATGTTTGCAGAGGCCAGACTGTTTTGTAAGCCGTTTCTATGCTTTGTGGGTGAGTGTGAGCATCTGGTCTGAGGCTTGGGACTCCCACCCATGGGGGTTTTCTGGGAACTTTGTGTAACCAGGAGGCTGTCGCCATGGGCAGGGACCAGGCACAGGGAGAGATGGACTCTATTGCCCCCTGGGCCAGTCACTGCTTTTCCAGCAAAGACCGAGGGCAGGGGCGCTAAGGGGAGGCCTTTGGCCCGGCAGCTTTGTGCCTGGTCCACTCATCACTGGAAACGTTTCCCAAGTACTTTTCCTATCTCTCACTCACACAGCTCCCTTCCTACTTTAGAGGAAATCCCCCACATCTGTCCTGATTTTCTACTGATCCCTCATCTGTTGTATGAGGGTGGTAGGCAGGTGCACTGTGCCTGTTTTACCAAATAAGAAAGTTGGCTCTAGGTCACCTGCTTCTTCCCCTGTAGTAGTAATTCCCTAAGGGTTTTCTTTAGAGCATGGATGGTATTGGATATTAAGAGACACTATTTTTAAAAATTATAATAAAAACATGTTATGTTCAAATAAGTTTGAACAAAACTAGACTAAACAGAATTAAATAGGTTTCTTCATTTCAGGTCTTCCCAGACCCCTTCAGATCTCCACTCCTGTCTTCAAGCTCTCTGCCCAGCCCCTCTCATGGGAAAGGGAAGGCCGGCCTGCTCTTCTGAGAATCGTGATATAGCCAGCAAGGGCTCTGCCATTTCCCCCTCTCCACCTCAGGAGTTTTCTTCATTGACCACTTCTTCCCTTTCTTCTGCTCATATCTTCTATGACATCCTCTTCCTCCTCTTTTTCCTCCCCTTCTCATGAATTAAGTGTCCATCGGGCACACATAGGAGTTTGTGGAACAGCGGTGGAGCTCCGTGTCCCAGATCTGCCCTGAAACAGCCATATGGCCTGGGGCACATTATTTAATCTCTCTGAGCCTCAGTGTCCTCATCTGCAAAAGGGGAAAATACGGTTTTATTTTCCTCCCTTGTGGAGTTCTCATGAAGATAAAATGAGACAATGATGTAAAATGCTAGCTAGCCCAGTTGCTGGTACATCGTAAGCACTCAGTGAATACTAGCCCTCGATTTTTTTTCCCCCACTACCCCCTCCTCTGATATCTTCCTCACTGATCACCCCTTACAATGTGGCTGCGTCAGTATTTCTGTAATTATGTATCAAGTATCTGCTATGTGCTGTAAAGATTTAAATGTTTACTCAATGGATGTATCCTGAATCAGCTTGGGTGCTGAGTACCAGTCTGACCACTATGATCATTGTCCATCAGCACACAATACCAAAGGGGTGGATGGAACCAGTCTCCCCAGGATCTTCATGCTTTGAACCAAAAGCCGCATGGCTGGAACAGCTGGACATAACTTTCCTAGGGCAAAGCCAACGGCCTCAGCAACAACAACAAAAATATGTGCCTGCAAATTCAAAAGCCCTCAATACACAGTCCCAAAAAGCTCGCAGAGTGAGTAGCCAATTGGAATCAGATTCATGAAGAAGCTTAAAACTTTTCAGTTGTTGCAAGAAATATCACCACGATGTGAAGTCAGGAGACATTCCGACAGAGGCCATAAAGCAAGTGAAATTACAAAGAAAATGCTAGAGCTGCCTTTTTTCCTAGAATTTTGCACTCTCTTATCTTGGCTGATCCAGAATAGATAAAGGAAATATTGGAAACAGCTTGTTGAGAAAGGCCATGTTGCATCTTTTTTGCCTGCAGGAAAGCAAGTACATGCTTGCAGGCCGTGGTGTGTTCTTCGAGAGGCTTGCAAGGAATTGTGCAGCAGGGTAGGTTCCAGGAGATTACGGGTCCTTTGTGTTTCATGTTTCATGGTTTCCAGCACTGGCATCCTTCAGAAATCCCATGAAAAGTGGGCAGAACTCCTTGTGCAAACTTCTGAGCAGAGGGTTAAGAAGACTTTGTGTGTGACTCTTAATCTTGTTGGGAAATTTTAGGGTGAAAAATGTAATTACATCTGAAATGCCAACAACCAAGGCCAAAGGCATGTCTCCTCTATAGATGGTTCTTTGTTGATGAGATTAGCAACTAAGCTCTCGTGCTCCTGCCTACAAATTATTCAGATTATTTGAAAAGAAATGAAACAAGATACTGGGAGGAAAAACGCCACATACCACATTATGTAGCACTTAACTAATGCTCACCTGTTTAGCAATGAGTTCAACATATATTTATCAAGTACCTACTATGTGTGATATAACAGAAACTACACAAATAAGGTTCCTGCTCTCCTTGAGTGATTTTACCCAAGTAAACCATATTCTTAATTCTCTGTCAATGGAAGGTTATAAGAAGAATTCAAGGACTCTGTAGTTAGCACAGGGCAGCTCCACATTGCGTGGTCTGTATCGTCATCAATTCCATGTAGAAACAGATTAGCATGGACAATTAAGTTGGTGGACATAGAGGGCTGTGTGATGTGGCCTGAACACCAGGGCTGGAGGCAGAGGTGGGTAACACATGAAGGAACTAAAGGAGATAGGACAGTGACACAATGACATTGAAATGTGGGGTCATCCTCAGTTAACTGGTCCCATAGAACAGGGGGTGAGTAAGCCATGGAATCCAAGTTAAGGTGATGGCAGAATTTGTTCAGAAGTGGAGAGCAGCTGTTATGAAACGTCTCCTTTGTTCACGTGCAACTCCACTTAGTCTTCGACCCCAACATGTAGGTCTCAGGTTGCCCCATTTTCCAGAGACCCAGAGACCTCTGGAGCCCCATTACTCTGTCATCCACCACCACACCAGCCACCATGTAGCATGGGGATGTTCAGACCCAGCTCTGTAAACCACATACCGAAGTCTCTCCCCAGGTGTGTAAAGTTCCAAAAGTTTGTAAGTCATCTGACTCATGGTTGGAAAATTAAATCATGATTATATATAATATATACAGGTATCCCCCACTTTTCAAATGTTTGCATTTCACAGCGCTCACCATAGGACATACCCTCCCCTATGTCTATCAGCCAGCCACCCCATCCCTCCCACCCCCCACCATTCCAGCAACCCTCAGTTTGTTTCCTCAGATTAAGAATTACTCATATCAGTGAGATCATATGATACATGTCTTTCTCTGATTGACTTATTTTGCTCAGCATAATACCCTCCAGTTCCATCCACGTCATTGCAAATGGCAAGATTTCATTCCTTTTGATGGCTGCATAATATTCCATTGTATATATATACCACATCTTCTTTATCCATTCATCTGTTGATGGACATCTTGGCTCTTTCCATAGTCCGGTTATTGTGGACATTGCTGCTATAAACATCGGGGTGCATGTACCCCTTCGGATCACTAAATTTGTATCTTTGGGTAAATACCCAGTAGTGCAATTGCTGGGTCGTAGGATAGCTCTATTTTCAACTTTTTGAGGAACCTCCATACTGTTTTCCAGAGTGGCTGCACCAGCTTGCATTCTCACCAACAATGTAGAAGGGTTCCCCTTGCTCTGCATCCTCGCCAACATCTGTCGTTTCCTGACTTGTTAATTTTAGCCATTCTGACTTGTGTGAGGTGGTATCTCATTGAGGTTTTGATTTGGATTTTGCTGATGCTGAGTGATGTTGAGCACTTTTTCGTGTGTCTGTTGGCCATTTGGATGTCTTCTTTGGAAAAATGTCTGTTCATGTCTTCTGCCCATTTCTTGATAGGATCATTTGTTCTTTGGGTGTTGAGTT
>NW_028033909.1:0-545 GCF_054177405.1 Leptonychotes weddellii
CTACCCACTAGGTAAGCAGGGTGAGGTCGGTGAGTGGTAGGATGTAAGAGCAGGTGGTGTATTTTCAGAAAGGGATTCACATATATTCGAGAAACACTTCGCTCTCCTCCTCCGTTGCTTCCTACCCCAGATGCAGAGTTTGTTCCAGCAAGAGCAGCGAGTGCGCAGGAGCAGCGAGTGCTTGTTTGCCTGAAATTTCTTTATTGCTTCAAGAGCATCATCCGAAATTTTCCCGCAGAAAGTGTACAGTCACTATTGGGGTCATTGTGGTGGGGATTGGAGGTTGACTAGCTGGCCTTCAAGTTCCCTGGGCCTGGTGGCAGTGACTGACAGTCACGCTGCCTATCGCTTATGTAAAAGTTACTTCGGAGGCTTCAAAGTGATTCAGCTGGCGAAGTATAGACTTAAATGCTGGGGTCAGCTCTTTTTTTTTTGGTCTCACATTTCTCTTCTGTAGCCATCCCAAACACATGCGTGTCACTTCTTCCTTTTTTTTTTTTTAAAGATTTTATTTATTTATTCAACAGAGAGAGAGAGAGACAGCG
>NW_028033910.1:0-545 GCF_054177405.1 Leptonychotes weddellii
ACTTCAGGGCAGCCCCCTGGGTGGAAAACCAGACCGGTGGGGTCACGCGCACACGAACTGCAGCCGCCCGGACAGAAACCGGAGTGACGATCGCGCCCACGCGAACTGCAGCCTCCGAGTCGGAAACCCGGTACACCGGGGTCCCACTGGTGAACTGCAACCCTCGGAGTGGAAACCCTGAGTGGCGGAGTCGCGCGCACGCAAACTGCAGTCCCCGGGACAGAACCCCAAGTGGCGGAGTCGCATGTGCATGAACTGGGAGTGGCCAGCGGTTTTAGAAGCACAAAGGGCAGAGACGAGCCCTGACCTGGAGGCGGAACTGGGAGCACTGTGGAGGGGCGCACAACCCAGGACGCTGTAGTTTATAGCAGCACGGACAGAAACCGAGATGGTGTGGCCTGGAGAGCTCACTGAAGAACAGACTGAGGTCTCTCTGCTCTGAGGCAGAGGGTTGGAAACGGTCTCTTCTGCTCTGACTCGCAGAAAAGACGTGGAAAGCCACCAGGGAAAGGCGCCAGAGAACAAAAGCCCCAAAGACTGATTCC
>NW_028033911.1:0-545 GCF_054177405.1 Leptonychotes weddellii
AGTCTTTGTCTCAGGGCAGGGGATCCATCTAAAACACAAAACATCCATATCCACATCCAAGAGAGCTAAGTATGCAGAACTGTCAGAAGGATTCTACTATGGTACATTTCTGAGCCTGGGCACAGAGGTTGCAAGATTCACCTTGAGTTCAGCTATAGAATGCACATTTGTCTTGGAAAGAGTAAACAATAAGAACAGTAACTCCATTTCACAAGATATTTGTTTTGTGCAAGATACAATTTATTTTTCTTTTCTGAAGGAACAGCATGACTTCTAAATGGGAACTTTTGGTATGAGATTTTAAATGTGAGTGGACAAGAGGAGTTAGTGTCACTTTAAGAAGAAAAATTTTAGGAGATGTATGCAGTTATCAGTGTAGACATTTACCAAAGGGTTGTGTGTGCAAAGCTAGAGCAGGGCTCCTGAAATATCTGATAGAAACAGATCTTTTTTTTTTTTTAATTTTATTTATTTATTTATTTATTTTTATTATTTTTTATTCTTATGTTAATCCCCATACATTACATCATTAGTTTTAGATGTAG
>NW_028033912.1:0-545 GCF_054177405.1 Leptonychotes weddellii
CTGACTGAGAGCCGCCACAGTGATGACAGAACTGGGGACAACTCAGAGGTGCGTTGACCAGCTGGAATTCACAGACTTGGTGGCTGTTTGAACATGCAGGGTGGTGGGGAGAAGGCTCTAGGCTGCTGCCCCCAAGGCTGACGTGGGAGCACATGGTCAGTGGGGTTTGAGTGTGTGGTGCGGAGCACCTGCAGACATACACTTCTCCAAAGCAGTGGAAGGAGCCGAGAAGACCACTGTCCTCCAGCTGTTCAGAGCCCCCCCAAGAATGAGCAGGCTGGGACCAGGGGCCTGGAGCTGGCGCATCTTTGGGGGCCACTTTTGCCTGCTCTCGGCCCGGGTCACAGTCAGGATAATTAGCAGTTACTCAGGACTGCTCTTTACCCGAAAAGTCGCAGGGCCTGTGAGGCAGGCCGTCTTACCTCTGTTTCACGGAGGAGAGAACAGAGACTGAGTGGGCCTGTGGTCCCCGAGTTAGGACAAGGGGCTAGACTCATCCCACTCCAAAGCCTCTGCCACTGCCCAGCCTGACTGGGCCTGCCACC
>NW_028033913.1:0-544 GCF_054177405.1 Leptonychotes weddellii
ACGCCGCTGCCAAAGTAAAGCATTATTATTACCACATGTGTTATGAGTCGACCTGCATTATATACATTTCCCAGTGATGTGCATTGTTTGATGTGGCCCAGTGTTCCTTAGTCACCCTGTGAAACTGGGGTCCATATGCCTCGACACTGTGACTTGGAGATGACCAGGCACAAGAAAATGGGTGTTTGGAAAGAGGCAGAAGTGATATTTGCTAAGCAAGACCTGGTGCGTCTTCCAGAGGAAGGGTCTGACGGGGTCTTCCATCCTGGAGCCCCCGCAGCCCACCCATGGCCCCCAACGACCACGTGGCAGCAGGCGGCCCACGGCCTTCTGAGATTTCGATGCAGGTGCCTTTTGTTGCCAGGACACAGGGCAGGAGATGCCGGGAAGTGGTTCACCGGGCTGAACGGTGTTAATTATGAGAACAGAGCAGAGAACTGCAAACGAGGAGCCAAGAGGCCAGGAACGGCGCTGACCCAGAGCTGGGTGCCGGCCAGGGCCAGAGGCGCTCAAGGGCCTTCCAACAAATTTGGTGTGTGTGTGC
>NW_028033914.1:0-544 GCF_054177405.1 Leptonychotes weddellii
GCTCTCGCTATGTCTCTCTCTGTCAAAAAAATAAATAAAGGGCGCCTGGGTGGCTCAGTTGGTTAAGCGACTGCCTTCGGCTCAGGTCATGATCCTGGAGTCCCAGGATCGAGTCCCGCATCGGGCTCCCTGCTCGGCAGGGAGTCTGCTTCTCCCTCTGACCCTTCTCCCTCTCATGCTCTCTGTATCTCATTCTCTCTGTCTCAAATAAATAAATAAAATCTTTAAAAAATAAATAAATAAATAAATAAATAAATAAAATCTTTTAAAAAATAAAATAAAAATAATGATTTAAAAAAAACCTAAAATCTCAATGACTTATAGAAACAAAACATGTATTTTTCTTTTCTAAAAATGTTATTTATCTCACAGAGAGAAAGAGAGAGCACACACAAGCAGGAGAAGCAGCAGAGGGAGAGGGAGAAGCACACTCCAGCTGAGCAAGGAGCCTGATGAGGGACTTGATCCCAGACCCTGGGATCATGACCTGAGCCAGAGGCAGATCCTTAACTGACTAAGCCACCCAGGCATCCCAAAACATGTA
>NW_028033915.1:0-544 GCF_054177405.1 Leptonychotes weddellii
GGAGCCCAACACAGGACTCCATCTCAGGACCCTGAGATCGTGACCTGAGTCGAAATCAAGAGTCAGACACTTAACTGAATGAGCCACCCAGGTGCCACTCTAGTTATTTATTTATTTTTTCTTTTTTTATTATGTAATGTTAATCACCATACATTACATCATTAGTTTTTGGTGTAGTGTTCCATGATTCATTGTTTGCTTATAACACGCAGTGCTCCATGCAGTACGTGCCCTCTTTAATACCCATCACCAGGCTAGCCCATCCCCCTCCCCCCCTCCCCTCTGGAACCCTCAGTTTGTTTCTCAGAGTCCATAGTCTCTCATGGTTCGTCTCCCCGTCCGATGTCCCCCCCTTCATTTTTCCCTTCCTGCTATCTTCTTCTTCTTCTTATTTTTTTTAACTTAATATATTATTTGTTTCAGAGGTACAGGTCTGTGATTCAACAGTCTTACACAATTCACAGTGCTCACCATAGCATATACCCTCCCCAATGTCTAGTACCCAGCCACCCCATCCCTCCCACCCCCCACCACTCCAGCAACC
>NW_028033916.1:0-544 GCF_054177405.1 Leptonychotes weddellii
TCACACTCTGTCTCTCCCCCAAATAAATAAATAAATTTTAGAAAGAAAGAAAGAAAGAAAGAAAAAGAAAGAAGAAAGAAAAATATAGCAAGAAGGCAAAAATAAAAGAGACCCAGTCCCTACAGGGAGATGTCACACAAAGTTGGAACAGAATGCATGGCTGCCCACAGGGACAGGTGCGGAATAGGTCAAGGCCCGGAGGCCAGATCAGATAAGGGGCATGGTCTCAGGGGGAGGTGAGGCTGGCACTGAGCCAGAGTCAGCCAGAGTGCGAGGGACCTCACTTAACCCACTCAGTTTCCTCATCTGTAAAATGGGGACAACAACCTTACTATGCCCACCAACGAACTGATCAATACATGTAAAGTGCTTTGAATAGCATCTAGCACATAGTAAATGCTCAGAAATAGTTAATTAATCTTATTCTCATTCTCATCATCATAACAATTATCATCAGTATCCCAGATTGATTAGTAAATGGCAAGCACAGAAAGTCAAGATGTGGAGCCCCTCTTCGCTATATGCCCAGAGACATGAGCAAGCA
>NW_028033917.1:0-544 GCF_054177405.1 Leptonychotes weddellii
ATTTTGCTTATGCAAAATATTATGCAACATGTTACTTATACATCTATTGAAATAATCATTTGGTTTTGTTGTTTTTTTTAATTATTTTTATTTTATTATGTTATGTTAATCACCATACATTATATCATTAGTTTTTTAAATTTTTTGTTATGTTAATCACCATACATTACATCATTAGTTTTTGATGTAGAGTTCCATGATTCATTGTTGGTGTATAACACCCAGTGCTCCATGCTGAACGTGCCCTCTTTAATACCCATCATCAGGCTAACCCATCCTCCTACCTCCCTCCCCTCTACATCATTAGTTTTTTTTTAATTTTTATTGTTATGTTAATCACTATATATTACATCATTAGTTTTTTTTTTTTTAAAGATTTTATTTATTTATTTGAGAGAGAGAATGAGATAGAGAGAGAGAGCATGAGATGGGGGAGGGTCAGAGGGAGAAGCAGACTCCCTGCTGAGCAGAGAGCCCGATGCGGGACTCGATCCCGGGACTCCAGGATCGTGACCTGAGCCGAAGGCAGTCGCTTACCCAACTG
>NW_028033918.1:0-544 GCF_054177405.1 Leptonychotes weddellii
AGGATCCAACAGTACATTAAAAGGATTATTCACCACGACCAAGTGGGATTTATCCCTGGGCTGCAAGGTTGGTTCAACATCCGCAAATCAATCAATGTGATACAATACATTAACAAAAGAAAGAACAAGAACCATATGATCCTCTCAATAGATGCAGAAAAAGCATTTGACAAAGTACAGCATCCTTTCTTGATCAAAACTCTTCAGAGTATAGACATAGAGGTTACATACCTCAATATCATAAAAGCCATCTATGAAAAGCCCACAGCAAATACCATTCTTAATGGGGAAACCTCAGAGTTTTCCCCCTAAAGTCAGGAACACGGCAGGGATGTCCACTATCACCACTGCTATTCAACACAGTATTGGAAGTCCTAGCCACAGCAATCAGACAACAAAAAGAAATAAAAGGCATCCAAATTGGCAAAGAAGAAGTCAAACTCTCCCTCCCTGTTCGCAGATGATATGATACTTTATGTGGAAAACCCGAAGACTCCACCCCAAAACTGCTAGAACTCATACAGGAATTCAGTAAAGTGGCAGG
>NW_028033919.1:0-10144 GCF_054177405.1 Leptonychotes weddellii
TCTCCGCACGTCCTACCTTCCAGAAAGTGGTCGCTTTTCTGTTCAGAGAGTTGTTGCTATTCCTTTCTTCGATCTCCTGTTGAGTTTGTAGGTGTTCAGAATGGTTTGATCCCTATCCAGCTGAATTCCTGAGAGGAGACGAAATCCAGGTCTCCTACTCCTCCGCCATCTTGTTCCGCCCCCCGACCCATTCATTTTTTTATGAGAGACCTAATCCCACCTAAGCACCTTCCAGAGGCCCCACCTCCTAAGACCATCACATTGATCATTAGGATTTCAACCTATGAGGGGGTGGGGGGCACACAGACAGGCCACAGCAGAAGGTGAGCAGGATACAAGGCCCTGTTCAGCTCACGAGTGTCATTCCTGTTCTGCTGGCTGAGACTCGTGGGTCTGAGCAGTGCCAGCCCACAGCTCCTCCGGCTCTCACACCATCTCCTCCTTCGGCTTCTCTGACTCCTGGACTAGACTGTCTGCCCAGCCGGCTTTACTCTCAGCCCTGGACGTTGTGCCAGAGAGTGCATCACCAGCTCCCACAATGGCATGAGGTTGAATCCCGGTAATAAATCCCATATTCTAGATCATTTCTAGGGGTTCTGCTCTTTTTTTTTTTTTTAAAGATTTTATTTATTTATTTGACAGAGAGATACACAGTGAGAGAGGGAACACAAGCAGGGGGAGTGGGAGAGGGAGAAGCAGGCCTCCTGCGGAGCAGGGAGCCCGATGTGGGGCTTGATCCCAGGACCCTGGGACCATGACCTGAGCCGAAGGCAGACGCTTAACGACTGAGCCACCCAGGCGCCCCTAGGGTTTCTATTCTTTTGATCAAACTCTGACTGATACAGAAGCCCTGAAAATAGAAAACGCGGGCTCAATTCGGCTGTCAACTCAGGCACACGGCGAATGTCAGAAAGCCCCCAAGGCAGTTTTTAAAGAGATTCATCTCCTGCAGCTACAGGGCAGACAGTGCTGCTATCCAGGCTCAGGCACCAAGGGTAAGGATCCAGAGCTGCAAAGGACGGTGAAAGCACAACCTCACCAGGTCTCCTATGCCAAAGGCAGGGCCCTGATAGGAAAGGACTATGAGTTCGGGCCTTCGGACAATTGAATAGACAAGCCTGAGAATCTTGGGCTCCCCAGATTCTCCTATTACTCTGGGCTGGAAAAAGCAGAATCTCTCCTCTGTGAGGAGAAAGCAGCCTTCTCCTGCCTGAAAACCTATAAAACCTCACGGGATGATTCTTGTCTTCCTTAAGGTCTTGCCACTCATTGCTCTCTGACTGTGAGTTACGGTCAGGTCATAGAGTGGCCCAAAGGAGTAAATACAGTCACTGCTTTGGGAAGAAATAGCACCCTACTCCTCCCAGTTGCAGGATCTGGCTGATAGGAACTGTAGGAATGGGGGGGAGAAAACATGTGGAGAAATAGATCCTAAGAAGACCCACCGGTGATGGGACACCAAGATCTTTGCTCAAAGAAGCTCTGAATGATTTCCTAAGACTTATATTCCAGTTTACTGAATTTCTTTTCCCCAGTGTCTAGTCTGATGTTCAACCAAGCCTCTGATTATTTTTATTTCGTGGACTATATTTTTCATTTTCAAACTTCTACTTAGCTAGGTTTTTTTAAGTGCTCCTGTTCTTCCCTCCTTCCCTCCTTCCTTCCTTCCTTCCTTCCTTCCTTTCTTTTTTCTTTCTTTCTTTCTTTCCTTTCTTTCTTTCTTTCTTTCTTTCTTTCTTTCTTTCTTTCTTTCTTTCTTTCTTTCTTCTTTCTTTCTTTCTTTCTTTCATAAACTCTACCCCCAGCATGGAGCTCGAACTCACTACCCTGAGATCAAGAGTTACCTGCTCTACTGACCGAGCCAGCCAGGCACCCCTGTTCCTGGTCTTTTTAAATAATATCCAGTATTGTCTAATAAATTCTACTCCTTTATATTTAAAAATTAAAACAGTTATTTTAAGGATTTGTTTTTAACAATTTTAATGATTATCTAAATTTCTTAAGGACGTACATTCTGCAATTTGTTACCTTTCTTGTCTCTCTCTCATGAGGCTTAGTTTCCTTGTATGAATTGTAAAGATAGACTGGTACTCTGGAGAAGTGTGTAATTGGAAAACAATTTTACTTTAAAAAAAAAAAAGATTTGGGGCGCCTGGGTGGCTCAGTTGGTTAAGCAACTGCCTTCGGCTCAGGTCATGATCCTGGAGTCCCAGGATCGAGTCCCACATTGGGCTCCCTGCTCGGCGGGGAGTCTGCTTCTCCCTCTGATCCTCCCCCTCTCATGCTCTCTGTCTCCCATTCTCTCTCTCAGATAAATAAATAAAATCTTAAAAAAAAAAAAAGATTTTATTTTTAAGTAAGCTCTACATCCAACATGGGGCTCAAACTCAGAATCCTAAGATCAAGAGTTACGTGCTCCACCTACTAAGCTAGCCAGGTGCCCTGAAGTTCACTTTTATTTCTGCTACCTTTTAAAATTTTCTTGGTCAGACTAGTTTTTCAACTGCCCTTGGCTATAAATTTGTTCAGGCTCCATGCCTTTTTGACTCTTTTAAGAAACAGAAATTTCTACAGTCACCTTACATCGAAAGCATAGTTCATATCCAGTCCCATGTAATACTCAGTATTTAAATTTTCATCAAAAGGCCAAGACTTTGCCTCTCTCTTGCAGCAGGTTATTCTGGAAAGGGGGCATGGTTGAGTTCTTTTTCCCTTCCTTCCTTCTTTCCTTCCTTCCTTTCTTCCCTCCCTCCCTCCTTCTCTTTCTTCCTTTCTCTCTTTCTCTCTCTCTTTCTTTCTTTCTCTTTTTCTTTCTTTCTTTCTTTCTTTCTTTCTTTCTTTCTTTCTTTCTTTCTTTCTTTCTTTCTTTCTTTCTTTCTTTCTTTCTTTCTTTCTTCTTTCTTTCCTCTTTCTTTGCTTCCCCAGTTTTTTTCTGATAACTGAATGAGAATGGTTTCTGATCCCCTGGGACTGGAGGAAAGATGAGAGGAGGCAAGGCGAACATTCCTAACCAAGTGGTATGTGATTAGATGGCTCTGTGCTAGCTGAGCCTGGCAAGTGTTTAAAGTTGACTTGTTTCCCTTGGGTGTGTTTGTGGATTCTTCTGAGACTTCCTTTCCCATCTGTCTAATGTTCCCTTCATCTGGGTGATGCACATGCCTTCAGCTGTCTCTTGTTCTTTACACAGCTCCTAGAGTTGGTGGTACCTTCAATTTCTCTCTGCTGAAGCCTATTTACACCTTGCTGTGAACCTATGTCAACCCTCTCTTCCATATGGCCCACATTCAGTCCATTGGAAACACACATGCATCTTCTATCCTGGCACATTCGGGAAAATAGGCTGAACCCAGAGCATCTGTCTTTCCTCTGGCTTGTCTGTTCACAGCCTACCAGATGGCTTCTCGCACATGGGATTTCAGGTGGGACTCAGACACTAGTCCATGCTGTCTGACGTTCCTCTATATCTCTCTCCCCATTGTGTGGAGTGGGTCTTGGCACACCAACAACTCTCCAAAGAAATCCACCAATCCCCAAGCCCCCTCCTTGATGTGGGTGGGGAGTGTAAGAGTCCCCTAACTAGTTTTTAACCACCTCCTTCGAAATTTCTGCATGGGAGGCTGACTCACAACTTACTTTGACATCCTTTATCTATCAACATGGGCTCTCAACCCATTAAAGAATTTTTAAATGAGAGCCCATCTTGAATGGGAATGGATTTTCTTTGGGTGACTCATGACCTTGGTTTTCACAAGTGTCCTAACCAGATGATTCCATGTTTGCCCTTCAAGTTTCATTGTTCCAGGCTAGTGTATATATTAAATTCTCAGTATGCAGTTCCTACACCCTGTCTGTGGCTGTGAACTTAGACTCCACTCCTGAAAATGGTGCCAGTTTGGGATTTTGATTTCTCTCAGGTGACCATTTTACCACTTGGAACCCTGGGTAGATAATCTATTCCTCCAACCAGATGAAGATGTTTTTAGACATTCTGATTCTTTTTTTTTTTTTTCCCCCAATTTCTCCACTAAGCTTGATTCTCTTAAGAAACCTTAAGGGCATTAGAGAAGGTGATTATGCAAACAACAAAAAATTCAGCCTAAACTAGCTTAAACCAAAAACAAAGTGGGGAGAATTTATAAGCTCCTGGAGAGGCTCTGGTTAAGTCTGGCCTCAGGGGAGGCTTTTTCTGGGCACAAACAATATGACCCACGCTATTATTCCCTCCTTCTTTTCTCAGTCCTGCTTGCTCAGAGTTGGCTCTGTTCTCAGCAGGGTTTCCTACTCCATTTGCCCCGTTGGCACTTAGCTACTTCCAGTGCAGTGGTTCTCAATTTGGGGTGATTTTGTGCCCTAGGGGACATTTGGCAATGTCAGAGACATTTTTGGTTGTCAGAACTGGGAAGGAGGGGCAGGATGCTACTGACATCTTGGTACATAGAGGTTAAATACACAGGACAGGTCCCCACAACAAAGAATCATTCAGTCTCAAATGTCAATTGTGCTGAGGTTGAGAAACCCTGACCCTGGTCAACATGCTTTCTCTTCTGTACCTAGTAGGGAAGACAGAATCTGTGTTCCAGAATTTCCTAGAAGAAAAATAAAATCTGGATTGGAACAGTTTGATAAGTCACAGCCACTTCTCAAAAGACATTTTCTCTCTTTTGTAACTGAAGCCTTTTCTCTTCATTTCCCTCTTTCTCCCGGATCTTTATTATGTTGGCAGACTTAGCTTCTG
Organism: Leptonychotes weddellii; assembly: GCF_054177405.1. Lineage (NCBI taxonomy): Eukaryota > Metazoa > Chordata > Mammalia > Carnivora > Phocidae > Leptonychotes > Leptonychotes weddellii. The sequence continues at coordinate 4,736 of NW_028033919.1, forward strand.
TGCTTAGATTCTCCTAGTTTTTCTGGCCTCTCTTCCATTAGTGGGTGGAGAAAGGAGGTGTGTAGTACACACATTAAATCTTACTTTTGCCACTTATGTATATATTTATTTTACATGGTTGAGAGCACTTTACACATGTTGCACACAACATAATATTGAGTATTATTCTTTATTCTCTTCATACTGTATAATGGGTATTTCCCATGCCATCAAATACTCTTTATAATGAACATTTTAAATTTCTGCACCAGAGTTCATCATATAGATAAACCACACTAAAATTAATTATTACCTATTAATTTTAGTGTCTTTCATGGTAACTACAGAATATGAGGATGGATTCTTAATGCGGCCACTTCTTGGACTTTAGGAGCAAAACTAATGCAGGCCTATGTTTGTTTTCTCTGAGCTAAGAGTATAAGGACAGGTTTAAACAAGTAGTTTCCAAATCATTGAAGACTGTATTTGAGTTACCAGAGGAATTTGTAAAAAATATAGATTCCTGGGGCACTTGAGTGGCTCAGTTGGTTAAGCGACCGACTCTTGATTTCAGCTCAGGTTATGATCTCAGGATTGTGAGATTGAGCCCTGTGTGGGGCTCTGCCCTGAGTGTGGAGTTTGCTTATCCCTCTCTCTCTGCTCCTCCCCCTACTTGTGCTCTCTCTGTCTCTCTCTCAAATAAATAATAAATTCTCATTCTGAAATGCTAGTTGTTTTATAATGATACTTTTGGAAGTATGGTACCAAATGGTAGTTGTAGTTTGTCATTCATCATGGTCAGGCAATAACTGAATCCCATTCTTGGCTTAGGGAATGCCTCATTTTTTGAGTCTTAGTTTGGGGGCAAAAACTACCTTGCATAGACCCTAAAAATATTCTATACTTGGTTTTTTAGTGTCCCTTGAAACGAGGGCCCAGACATGGGACTTAGGGTCCTCCAGTTGGTTATATCCATATTGGACTTTAATTTTGTTCCCAAAGCTATAAGAAGGCAGGGATGGGGAGTTTCCTTAGTAGAGGAGGCGGCAGCAATGGTGGCAAATTGGTGTTCCTGATATTAGAGAAGCAGAGGGACCAATGGAAGTGTCCAGATCTCAAGACCAGTGTCAATGGTTTCTTCATCAACTCAGTTCTGAGCTGTGGTTTGGGAATTGTTTCTGGAAGCCGAAACTGAAACCTTGTTCTCCAATCCATGGTGATTTTTTTTTTAGATTTTATTTATTTAATTTGTCAGAGAGAGAGAGAGCGAGTGAGCACGCACAAGCAGGGGGAGTGGGAGAGGGAGAAGCAGGCTCCCCGCTGAGCAGGGCCCCCCGATGCGGGACTCGATCCCAAGATGCTGGGATAATGACCTGAGCCGAAGGCAGACGCTTAACTGACTGAGCCACCCAGGCTTCCCTCCATGGTGATTCTATGAGCTATCCAATATCCATAAACTAACAAGCAGACAACCAACGAACCAACCAGTCTCTCTTTTTCTGATCGATCATGCAGAATCAGCTTCAGTGTATGAGCTTTCAAGGATGGATCTATTGTACTATTATCCAGGGAAGCAGTAGATATGTATTTTAGATCCTAATTAACAAAGATAACTTTCTATTCAGAAAAGAAGTTGTAAAAGCCTATGTTTTTGTCCTGAAGCAGCGGGGGTTATCTCAAGTTTTCGTGCTGGTAAGCCACAGGGGAACCTGTAGACAAAAAGCATTTTCCTTAAAATGGAGCTAGAAATGTGCTTGGGAGCTTGGATAAATTCTCATCTGAGGCCCTATGATTCCACATCATGGAGCCAGGAAGGGAACATTGTGGCAAGGAAAACTGGAAGGCCATGGTTCTAGTTGGCTTCCTGGGTGTGGAGTGACCTGCCAGGAGTTCCAGCTGAAGCCTCTTCACCTATGTGGTGAAGCATATAGGCCCACCAGGATGAATTAGCTAAAAATCATACTGTTCAATTATAGCATGCAGTAACATGATGGATGAAGCTCTGTAGTCTTTTCCATTTGAACATTGATGGATTCCTGCCCAAATCAACATTTTTTTCTCTCTTCTTCTTTTTTTTTACATAGTTGAATTTGAACTGCTTTTTTTGACAGTGATCAGCCAACAGTTTGAGTTGGGTCTTAAGGCTGTTCATGTCGTAAAGCTGTAACCCTGTTTAACTCATTCATCTTTCTATTAACTATGGTGGGAAGGCAGGTATACCATTCATCTGAAATAGGATCAAGTTGCCTCGTATGTAAAAATCAAAATGAGGTAGGATACAGAAAGCCCTGTTTTATCCAGTTTAAAAATGGAATTTTGTCTGACTTAAGATCATGCCTAGCCATTCTGATTCTGGCCATAGTATTATAATACAGGTTTTGGGCCATGTGAATCATCTGGGATGTTTGCCAAGATCATCAAGTTAGTGAAAAGACAGTCCCTGTCCAGAGAATCAAAGGCTGATGATAGACTAATAGATGTGTTATGAAGTCTTATGTTGTTCATAACTAGCTCCTCAAGATTTATCATATACAAGAGGCAGAGTGTAGAGTTGTTCTTGTGGAGAAGTTGTACCTAAAACCTTTTTTTTTTTTTTTTAAAGATTTTATTTATTTATTTGAGAGAGAGAATGAGAGACAGAGAGCACGAGAGGGAAGAGGGTCAGAGGGAGAAGCAGACTCCCTGCCGAGCAGGGAGCCCGATGCGGGACTCGATCCCGGGACTCCAGGATCATGACCTGAGCCGAAGGCAGTCGCCCAACCAACTGAGCCACCCAGGCGCCCAGAAAGAAAGATTTCTTTTTTTTTTTTTTTTAAATATTTTATTTATTTATTTGAGAGAGAGAGAAAGAGAGAGAGCATATGAGAGGGGGGAGGGTCAGAGGGAGAAGCAGACTCCCCGCCGAGCAGGGAGCCCGATGCGGGACTCGATCTCAGGACTTCGGGACCATGACCTGAGCCGAAGGCAGTCGCTTAACCAACTGAGCCACCCAGGCGCCCGTACCTAAAACCTTTTTGCTCTTCATGCAAGATGCTTGGTTGAGAGGCTTACTGAGAAGAAAAACAATATGGAATTCTGAGAATAAATCCTTCAAGTTAATGAGTTTGTAATCTTCGATGGTTGATAGAAAGCTCCTTATGAAAATGGGGTAAATTCTACTTTATGTTAGGTCTGAGGGATCTATAATATGAAGAGTCATTTCATGTAGAATTTTCAGTAAGGATTGGGGTAAACATCTATACTTTGTCTTAAAGGTAATGAGATATGCTGGGGTGGAGGAGTTTCCTATACTCAGCTATAGAGAATTGGGGATTCTGCAAAACATGGAAGGGTCATCTTTGGACTGTGAGCTCCAAAAAACTAATTTTTTCTTGGGGCGCCTGGGTGGCTCAGTCAGTTAGGCCTCTGACTCTTGATCTCAGCTCAGGTCTTGATTTTGGGGTTGTGAGTTTGAGCCCTGAGTTGGGCTCCCTGCTGGGCATGGAGCCTACTTAAAAAAAAAAAAGGCTAAATCAGTTATCAGTAGGTACTTGGTTTTCTACAGTTTCTCACAGAAGTTGTGTTATGGGCAGCCATGCAACCAAATCTATTAAGGCTAAATCTAAATCTTATTAAAAGTAAAATTTGGCAAATGAAATTATTTATGAGGGGCTTTGAGCCTGCATTTCTATGTAGCTTCCTATGTGTTCCAGTTGTGATGTCAGTCCCTAATTTTGTCAAGTTTTATTTTTTTCTTCCCAGACATTCAAATTAAGAGGCCAGATTACCATTCTCCTGGTGGCTCAGATGTGTTGGATGATAATCAGGAATATGTTTAATCTGTCCCTAATGATTGATCTTTTTGTATTTTTTTTTTAATCCTTTGGAACCCAGAATTTTATTTATGAAAACTTAAAATCAGAACTTATTTTGAAGACATAGGTGTTTACTCACAGCAAGACAGGATGGTAAATATGTTGGGAGGCTGCTTGATGCTTGGTCAGGGCAAGAACCAACAGTCATGGTCTAGAAAAACTGTTTACCTCAGGGGTCCAAGAAGTCATGGAGCTCAGATTCAAATCCAGTTCTACTTGGTTTTTGGCTTTATCTTCTTTACACTTTAAGTTTTAGGCTATCCATTTTTATACTGTTTCAGAATAAGTTAGAAGTTAATTAGAAATATAGGTAATAATAGTGAATGAGGAACCTGGGTCAAGTCCAGGTACAATTAATATTTTAAATAGTTTTGGGGTGTCACATGGCTCAGACGGTTAAACGTCTGCCTTTGGCTCCGGTCATGATCCCAGGGTCCTGGGATCGAGCCCCACTTTGGGCTCCTGGCTCAGCGTGGAGCCTGCTTCTCCTTCTCCCTCTGCCTGTCCCCCTGCTCATGCTCTCTCTCTCTCTGTATCTCTGTGTCTCAAATGAATAAATAAAAAAAATCTTTAAAAAATATTTTAAATAGTTTTATTTATTTATTTTTAAATTTTTTATTTTTTCTGGAGAGAGAGAGAGAGTGAGAAGGGGAGGAGCAGAGGGAGAGGGAGAGAATCTCCAGCAGACTCTGTGCTTAACACAGAGCCCATCCAGGGCCTCAATCCCACAACCCTGAGATCGTGACCTGAGCCGAAACCAAGAGTCAAACACTTAACCAACTGAGCCACCCAGGTGCCCCTTAAAAAGTTTTATTGAGATAATGTAGATTCCATTTAATCTATTTAAGTACAAATCTATGTTTGCTAGTATATTCACAAGGTTGTGCAACCATCATCATAATCTAGTTGTAAAACACTTTCATCTTCCCAAAAGAAACTCCATGCCCATTAGTAGTTACTCCCCATCTCCCGTATCCCCCAGCTCCAGGCAACTCTTAATCTAATTTCTGTCTCTATAGATTTGCCTATTTTGGACGTCTCCTATAAGTGGAATCATACAGTCTGTGATCTTTTGTGACTGGCTTCTTTTCCTTAATGTAATATTTTCAAGGTTCATCCGTGTTGTAGCTGTTGTCAGTATTTCATTCCTTTTTCTTGCTAGATAATATTCCGTTGTATGGATATACTACATTTTGTTTATCCATTCATTAGTATTGATGAATATTTGGGTGGTTTCTATGTTTCAGCTATTGTGAATAACATTGCTCTGAATATTCATGTAGAAGCTTTTGCGTGGACATATGTTTTCAATTCTCTTGGGTATATATTTAGGAATGGGATTGCTGTGTCCTTTTGAGGAACTGCCAGATTGTTTTCCACAATGGCCGCACCACTTTACGTTCCCACCAGCACTGCATGAAGGGTTCAGTTTCTCCACATATTCACCAGCACTTGTTGATATTATTTTTTACCACAGTTCATTTGTATTTTCCCTTTCTGTGCCCTCCTGTAATTTCCCAGCACTCCTGTCCATTGGAACCCACTCTTCTGGGCTGCTTCCCAGCTGCCCCTGGAC